>NW_026947174.1:20000-22500 GCF_030014385.1 Trichomycterus rosablanca | reverse complement strand
GAACACGCCGGGGCAGACACGCAGGAGACCGTGGCTGATGGTACAACGAGAGCCGCAGGAAGTTAACGCGAGGATGCAGGTAAGGAAAGCGGTGGGGCTGGGAGCACTGATGCTGATACTGTACAGATGAATGTTGATAAAACAGCAGCAGAATCAAACAGATTGTGGTGGTGGTTGTTGACAGTGGGAAGTGATGGCAAGACGAAGCGTTCTTAAGCAATAAAGCTTTCCTGCAAACTGGATCGGAAAAGGGTTCATTGCTCGAAAATGCTGTAATGCCTTAAGTAGTGCATTGTACCCTAGTTTGGAGTGAAGCTTCTTTCATGTAATAAAGTCAACATTAAAAACATCTTGTGTTTTTTATATATTTTATAATGTGTTTATATAAATGTATATTTAAATGTATATATACTGTATATATATATATATATATATATATATATATATAACCCCTTGAAAGCATCTTAACTTTTAACTATAGGTTAGGTGTTTCTAGATTCCAGGAGAAAAGGATAGCTGTCGGCAACCCCCAATTTAACCCCTTCTGACTACATGGCCACTGGGCTGAATTTTTTACAATAAAAGGTATCTAAAAATAAAAAGGTTGCTAGTTAAACTAAAGGAACCGTACCTATCGCAACAGCTCCTACCCCTAAACCAAACAAACAAACAAACAAAAAATAAAAAATAAAATAAGAATAGAAAAACAAAATAAAGCAATTTAAAAATAGGAAATCAAAAACGAGAAAAATAAAAACAATAGGTGCGTAGCTTCTACAGGAAGTCTGTTCAGGTTGTCCTCCACCAGACGGAGCTGCAGATATTCAGAAGGGGCCCATAGCTCCTGCTTCTCTGCATGGCTCCTATTGTCTCATAAATTCTCCCCTGTCGGTCTTACCTGTTTCCACCGCAGCACAAGCATTTAAACGATGAAACACAGAGAATATCCCTCCTAAAAATAGCAGAGTATCAAACATACATACATCGTAAACAATCCTGAGCTAACCCCTTGTCTTTTGTAGCTAAGCTATGTGTGTTTGCACTTAACTAGTGTTTTCAAAGATGGTCTATGTGTCTGTGAACTGTGAGGTGCTCGGGTAGTGTACGGCAGATCCACCCCCAAGCACAGCAGAGGGGCAGGGAAGGCCCTGTCTCTTGGCAGGGGCAAGCAGACCCTCACCACCAGAGCAGAAGGGCAGCCCCCTCCCCCTCTCTCTCTCTCTCTCTCTCTCTCTCTCTCTCTCTCTCTCTCTCTCTCTCTCCCTCTCTCGCTGGGCAGGGGCCAGCAGTTCCCATGGGTGAAACGGTCTTTTTCCAGCGGAAATTTGTCCAAAACCCGCCCAGGGGTCGTCACCACCACCAGAGCGGCTGGGCAGGCCCCATCTCTCCCCGGGCAGGCAGCCTCTCTCCCTGGGCAGGCTGGGCCTGTGGCCTGGGTGAATTTTCGGCCTCCTGGAAAACTTTCGGCAGGGTCCGCCCCCTCCCTGGGCACGGGCGGCGGCTCCCCTGGGTGAGCGTCCCCTTTTCGGTGAGATTTTGTCAAAGTCCAAAATCCACCCCGGGGTCACCACCACCACCACCACCACCACCACCACCACCAGAGCGGCTGGGCAGGCCCCATCTCTCCCCGGGCAGGCAGCCTCTCTCCCTGGGCAGGCTGGGCCTGTGGCCTGGGTGAATTTTCGGCCTCCTGGAAAACTTTCGGCAGGGTCCGCCCCCTCCCTGGGCACGGGCGGCGGCTCCCCTGGGTGAGCGTCCCCTTTTCGGTGAGATTTTGTCAAAGTCCAAAATCCACCCCGGGGTCACCACCACCACCACCACCACCACCACCACCAGAGCGGCTGGGCAGGCCCCATCTCTCCCCGGGCAGGCAGCCTCTCTCCCTGGGCAGGCTGGGCCTGTGGCCTGGGTGAATTTTCGGCCTCCTGGAAAACTTTCGGCAGGGTCCGCCCCCTCCCTGGGCACGGGCGGCGGCTCCCCTGGGCGAGCGTCCCCTTTTCGGTGAGATTTTGTCAAAGTCCAAAATCCACCCCGGGGTCACCACCACCACCACCACCACCACCACCACCAGAGCGGCTGGGCAGGCCCCATCTCTCCCCGGGCAGGCAGCCTCTCTCCCTGGGCAGGCTGGGCCTGTGGCCTGGGTGAATTTTCGGCCTCCTGGAAAACTTTCGGCAGGGTCCGCCCCCTCCCTGGGCACGGGCGGCGGCTCCCCTGGGCGAGCGTCCCCTTTTCGGTGAGATTTTGTCAAAGTCCAAAATCCACCCCGGGGTCACCACCACCACCACCACCACCACCACCACCAGAGCGGCTGGGCAGGCCCCATCTCTCCCCGGGCAGGCAGCCTCTCTCCCTGGGCAGGCTGGGCCTGTGGCCTGGGTGAATTTTCGGCCTCCTGGAAAACTTTCGGCAGGGCCTCCCTCTGGGCAGGCTCGGCGGATCGCCTGGGTGATTATCGGCTGGGTCTTCATACCCAGTCAAAATTTGTCTAAGCCCGAAA
>NW_026947174.1:7500-10000 GCF_030014385.1 Trichomycterus rosablanca | reverse complement strand
ACGGCAGATCCACCCCCAAGCACAGCAGAGGGGCAGGGAAGGCCCTGTCTCTTGGCAGGGGCAAGCAGACCCTCACCACCAGAGCAGAAGGGCAGCCCCCTCCCCCCTCTCTCTCTCTCTCTCTCTCTCTCTCTCTCTCTCTCTCTCTCTCTCTCCCTCTCTCGCTGGGCAGGGGCCAGCAGTTCCCATGGGTGAAACGGTCTTTTTCCAGCGGAAATTTGTCCAAAACCCGCCCAGGGGTCGTCACCACCACCAGAGCGGCTGGGCAGGCCCCATCTCTCCCCGGGCAGGCAGCCTCTCTCCCTGGGCAGGCTGGGCCTGTGGCCTGGGTGAATTTTCGGCCTCCTGGAAAACTTTCGGCAGGGTCCGCCCCCTCCCTGGGCACGGGCGGCGGCTCCCCTGGGTGAGCGTCCCCTTTTCGGTGAGATTTTGTCAAAGTCCAAAATCCACCCCGGGGTCACCACCACCACCACCACCACCACCACCACCACCAGAGCGGCTGGGCAGGCCCCATCTCTCCCCGGGCAGGCAGCCTCTCTCCCTGGGCAGGCTGGGCCTGTGGCCTGGGTGAATTTTCGGCCTCCTGGAAAACTTTCGGCAGGGTCCGCCCCCTCCCTGGGCACGGGCGGCGGCTCCCCTGGGTGAGCGTCCCCTTTTCGGTGAGATTTTGTCAAAGTCCAAAATCCACCCCGGGGTCACCACCACCACCACCACCACCACCACCACCAGAGCGGCTGGGCAGGCCCCATCTCTCCCCGGGCAGGCAGCCTCTCTCCCTGGGCAGGCTGGGCCTGTGGCCTGGGTGAATTTTCGGCCTCCTGGAAAACTTTCGGCAGGGTCCGCCCCCTCCCTGGGCACGGGCGGCGGCTCCCCTGGGCGAGCGTCCCCTTTTCGGTGAGATTTTGTCAAAGTCCAAAATCCACCCCGGGGTCACCACCACCACCACCACCACCACCACCACCAGAGCGGCTGGGCAGGCCCCATCTCTCCCCGGGCAGGCAGCCTCTCTCCCTGGGCAGGCTGGGCCTGTGGCCTGGGTGAATTTTCGGCCTCCTGGAAAACTTTCGGCAGGGCCTCCCTCTGGGCAGGCTCGGCGGATCGCCTGGGTGATTATCGGCTGGGTCTTCATACCCAGTCAAAATTTGTCTAAGCCCGAAATCCACCCCGGGGTTCACCACCTCCGCAGCAGGGCAGGCCCTCCCTCTGGGCAGGCCGGGCCTGTGGCCTGGGTGAATTTTCGGCTGGGTCTTCATACCCAGTCAAAATTCGTCTAAGTCCGAAATCCACCCCGGGGTCACCACCTCCGCAGCAGGGCAGGCCCTCCCTCTGGGCAGGCTCGGCGGATCGCCTGGGTGATTATCGGCTGGGTCTTTATAAACAGTGAAAATCTGTCTAAGTCCGAAATCCACCCCGGCCCCGACGGCAGCCGACCCCGCACCAGGCCTCTCTGCTGGGGCAGGCCGAGAGCCTTTCTCCCCGCTATGGTCGTCTGGCGGGTGTCGAGTCACGGAAGGGGTGTGCTCGGGATAGTAGGAGGCCGAGAAACGAGAGCAGCTACGAACCACGAGACGAAGCGCCTGACAGATCGGAACACACGACCCGCCTGGGGTAGGCACCTGCCCGGCCCGGGCAGCGAGATCCTCCCCGCGTAGCGGTGTTTGCCTCTATGGGTGGGGGCGGTCGAACCGGTGGGGGTCTCCCCGCCGACCGACCCTCCCGCCGGCCTTCAGAAAGAGACGTAGGTGGCCGGTTGTCGATGGAAGCAAAACGATGAGAAGAGGCCGTCGGACGTCGGTCAGGGGACAGGGGGGGGGCCCGTCTGCTCTGCAGCGGTCAACCCGTGCTCTCCTCTCCGCTCGTCTCTGCGGTCCTCTCGAATCAGCGTTTCCCAGTCGAGCCTCTCGGAAGCGAAGAAAATCAAGGCACGTGCGTGGCCTTCCCGAGCCCCCTCTTCTCTCTCTCTCTCTCCCTCCGTCTCGCACGGAGAAGGAGGAGAAGAGCGAGGTTGGGGAGACGGCCCCGCTTCTCCTCGGAGAAAGTGCTACCTGGTTGATCCTGCCAGTAACATATGCTTGTCTCAAAGATTAAGCCATGCAGGTCTAAGTGCACACGGTCGGTACAGTGAAACTGCGAATGGCTCATTAAATCAGTTATGGTTCCTTTGATCGCTCCACACGTTACTCGGATAACTGTGGTAATTCCAGAGCTAATACATGCAAACGAGCGCTGACCTCCACCGGGGGATGCGTGCATTTATCAGACCCAAAACCCATCCGGGGGGCTCGGGCCCCCCGGCCGCTTTGGTGACTCTAGATAACCTCGGGCCGATCGCGCGCCCTCCGCGGCGGCGACGTCTCATTCGAATGTCTGCCCTATCAACTTTCGATGGTACTATAGGCGCCTACCATGGTGACCACGGGTAACGGGGAATCAGGGTTCGATTCCGGAGAGGGAGCCTGAGAAACGGCTACCACATCCAAGGAAGGCAGCAGGCGCGCAA
>NW_026947173.1:0-28838 GCF_030014385.1 Trichomycterus rosablanca | reverse complement strand
AGCAGTGTAGATTTACTGTCTTCTGAAAATAACTCAACACACAGCCATTAATGTCTAAATGGCTGGCAACATAAGTGAGTACACCCCACAGTGAACATGTCCAAATTGTGCCCAAATGTGTCGTTGTCCCTCCCTGGTGTCATGTGTCAAGGTCCCAGGTGTAAATGGGGAGCAGGGCTGTTAAATTTGGTGTTTTGGGTACAATTCTCTCATACTGGCCACTGGATATTCAACATGGCACCTCATGGCAAAGAACTCTCTGAGGATGTGAGAAATAGAATTGTTGCTCTCCACAAAGATGGCCTGGGCTATAAGAGGATTGCTAACACCCTGAAACTGAGCTACAGCATGGTGGCCAAGGTCATACAGCGGTTTTCCAGGACAGGTTCCACTCGGAACAGGCTTCACCAGGGTCGACCAAAGAAGTTGAGTCCACGTGTTCGGTGTCATATCCAGAGGCTGGCTTTAAAAAATAGACACATGAGTGCTGCCAGCATTGCTGCAGAGGTTGAAGACGTGGGAGGTCAGCCTGTCAGTGCTCAGACCATACGCCGCACACTGCATCAACTCGGTCTGCATGGTCGTCATCCCAGAAGGAAGCTGACGCACAAGAAAGCCCGCAAACAGTTTGCTGAAGACAAGCAGTCCAAGAACATGGATTACTGGAATGCCCTGTGGTCTGACGAGACCAAGATGAACTTGTTTGGCTCAGATGGTGTCCAGCATGTGTGGTGGCGCCCTGGTGAGAAGTACCAAGACAACTGTATCTTGCCTACAGTCAAGCATGGCGGTGGTAGCATCATGGTCTTGGGCTGCATGAGTGTTGCTGGCACTGGGGAGCTGCAGTTCATTGAGGGAAACATGAATTCCAACATGTACTGTGACATTCTGAAACAGAGCATGATCCCCTTCCTTCGAAAACTGGGCCTCATGGCAGTTTTCCAACAGGATAACGACCCCAAACACAACCTCCAAGATGACAACTGCCTTGCTGAGGAAGCTGAAGGTAAATGTGATGGACTAAACCCAATTGAGCACCTGTGGCGCATCCTCAAGTGGAAGGTGGAGGAGTTCAAGGTGTCTAACATCCACCAGCTCCGTGATGTCATCATGGAGGAGTGGAAGAGGATTCCAGTAGCAACCTGTGCAGCTCTGGTGAATTCCATGCCCAGGAGGGTTAAGGCAGTGCTGGATAATAATGGTGGTCACACAAAATATGGACACTTTGGGCACAATTTGGACATGTTCACTGTGGGGTGTACTCACTTATGTTGCCAGCCATTTAGACATTAATGGCTGTGTGTTGAGTTATTTTCAGAAGACAGTAAATCTACACTGCTATACAGGCTGTACACTGACTACTCTAAGTTATATCCAAGTTTCATGTCTATAGTGTTGTCCCATGAAAAGATATAATAAAATATTTGCAGAAATGTGAGGGGTGTACTCACTTTTGTGATACACTGTATATTAGGGCTGTCGAAGTTAACGCGATAATAACGCATTAACGCGATCTCAATTTAACGCGATTAAAGAAAATAGTGCCGTTAACGCAAATTCTATTTGGCCCTGCGAGTCATCCGTAGTTGATGTTGAGACTTGACCGTGCACGGCATCTCTCATTAAGACAGCGTAACGTAGTGATGCACTTTCTTAATAAAGAAATAAATACACGGTATATTCACAAGTTGTCGGGAGCAGAACACTTTTATTACTTTTTCTGTTACGGTACCGAATAGCGGACAGCTAGAGTCGTTAGCCAAGCATGCTATTCCATGAACTATGGAAGCCCCAAAGGGTCAAAACACACTCACTTTGTGTAGAAACGTCCATCAAACCACTGTCACAATACAACCACAGAAAAGTCTGTTACAATAACTATGCCTTATCCCACCTAAAGCACCGCTGATCTACAATGTTTGCTGATGGAGAAATTCTAACCTACAATCTGACATATATACGAAGTCAAGGGTCTGGATAGTATTACTGCCTAGTATGTGAGTGAATAAAACTCCCTTACAGTTTTCTCTTGTCCCAGCAGTTTTTAACATAAGTACATTTAGCATAAAATGTGTTCACCATTTTAATTGTAACATTTCACTTAAAAATCCTTGTTTTCTATAACATTTACACAGATTTTTTTTTAATGCGATTAATCGCGATTAACTATATGAAATTTTGAGATTAATCGCGATTAAAATTTTTAATCGTTTGACAGCCCTAATATATATATATAATCTTAGATACTTTTTAAGTGTACACACTTTTGTGTTGTGGATTTGATGCTTTTGTGTCATTTTTATCCATGTCTGAGATTTTTTTATTAGAAAATGATTTTTTTATGATTAAATGATTAAATGATTTTTTTTTACAATAACTTAATACAATTATGACATAATATTAATGTATAAACAATTTAATAAAAAGTCTAAGATTTTACTGAATAGCATCTTTCTAAATGTAAGATAAGATTCCTTTATTGATCCCCATGGGGGAAATTCAAGATGTACTATAGATGTACTGTACTACAGTGTTTAATAAATTAAATGTAAATAAAAGAAAGCCAAATCTTGCTTTCAGGAAAAGCACAACTAACTTAAATAAAGCTCATTCAACATAATCACAATAAGGTATAACAAAATGGTTTACCTTGTAGTGTTTGCCTAGGAGGGAGAGAGCACTGTGCTGCCATGGTGGGTAATTCTTTGCCACGTACACTGTGCAGTGAGAGGGCTTGACTGGAGGTTTGTTGTCTCCTTTCTGTGAGGGGAAATAAAACTGGAATTAAGGACTAGGCTGACCAACAAAAAATTTAAATACATTTTTGTAAGACGCAGTAAGTTAAACAAAGATTCAAAAGAATTAACACAAATGTCTTCACTGATCAGTTACATCAATTTTCGTATTTATTATACTTTTCATTTGGGAATCAAGGATATGAATTGTTATGGTTTTGCAGGTATAATATTTAGCCATTTTTGCCTGATACTAGACTTCAGCTGCTTAGTCTGTGGTCGCTGTTGTCTAATTTGTGATGCACCATACATTTACGATAGGAAACTGATCTGGACTGCAGGCAGGCCACTCAAGCACACACACACTTCTGATGAGGACTGGCATTGTCTTGCTGAAAATAAGCCACCCTGATGGTAGCATGTCTCTAAGATCCCAATATACGCCTCATCAACGCTACCTTCACACACACGTCACCTGTGCTGAGGGAACTGATGCACATCCAAACTATGATAGATGTGGGCTTTTCACTTTTTTGCTGATAACAGACTGTGTGGTCCTTTTCAACATCTGTTTTCCCAAAACAAGCTGAAGCATGGACTCATCTGGCCATAGCATGTATTTAAAATGTCTTTATACCCATATGAGATGAACAATTTTGTAAAGAATTGTTGTCTGGTTTTCTCTTTGCATAACAGAGTTTCGGGTTGCTTTTCTTAATGCAGTGGTGGACTGTGTTATGTGACAATGGTTTTCTGAAGTAGTCCCAACCCATGTGGTTATATTTAAAATAGTACAATTGAAAAATGATCAGATAAAATGGACATGACTATACTGGGAGAAAGGTTGTTTAGTTTTTACATAATTAAAAGCATTCAAATATGAGCAATTACATTTACACATCACTGTTTATTATTATACTGTAGATTATCTATGTTATATAAAATTATATTTTATATATTATATATTATTATATATTTTATAATATAGGGCCAGTGTTTAAAATTATTTTGCATAATGTAATGGTCATATACATGGACGCACTGGCACCACACACATCATACCTTGTTTTTGGGAGGCTGCAAGTAGGCTTTAAGGCGAAGGCGCAAGTCATGGGCGGTCTCCATTAGGTACTGGGAGGACCGGATCAGAATCTCGTCCACTGGACCAGCCGCTGGCCAGCTAGCCTTCATCAATGATTCACTCTGAGAGAGTGGAACAAGGTAGTTTAATAAATATAATATGATAAACAAATCAGAATCATGTATCAAGTTCTGCTTGGAAATAGATAACAGATTGTGGCTTACTTTTCCCAGCAGGGTCCATATGTGTTCACACAGATGAGGACAGATGGGAGTAAGCAAGAGGGTCTGGTTCTCGATAAACTGGAACACTAAGTCTCTATGCATGCCCTCGATGGCCAGCTCCCTGTACTTATCCTTGGCAGCCTAAGTGAAGAAATTGGGGTTAAAAATTTAAATAAAGGGCTATACAGCATTCTTAAAAGCAACTTAATCACGGCGCAAAAAATATCTACTTTGGCAGTGAAAGTCACCAGCATGTACAGTGTATCACAAAAGTGAGTACACCCCTCACATTTCTGCAGATATTTAAGTATATCTTTTCATGGGACAACACTGACAAAATGACACTTTGGCACAATGAAAAGTAGTCTGTGTGCAGCTTATATAACAGTGTAAATTTATTCTTTCCTCAAAATAACTCAATATACAGCTATTAATGTCTAAACCACCGGCAACAAAAGTGAGTACACCCCTAAGAGACTACACCCCTAAATGTCCAAATTGAGCACTGCTCGTCATTTTCCCTCCAAAATGTCATGTGATTTGTTAGTGTTACTAGGTCTCAGGTGTGCATAGGGAGCAGGTGTGTTCAATTTAGTAGTACAGCTCTCACACTCTCTCATACTGGTCACTGAAAGTTCCAACATGGCACCTAATGGCAAAGAACTCTCTGAGGATCTTAAAAGACGAATTGTTGCGCTACATGAAGATGGCCAAGGCTACAAGAAGATTGCCAACACCCTGAAACTGAGCTGCAGCACAGTGGCCAAGATCATCCAGCGTTTTAAAAGAGCAGGGTCCACTCAGAACAGACCTCGCGTTGGTCGTCCAAAGAAGCTGAGTGCACGTGCTCAGCGTCACATCCAACTGCTGTCTTTGAAAGATAAGCGCAGGAGTGCTGTCAGCATTGCTGCAGAGATTGAAAAGGTGGGGGGTCAGCCTGTCAGTGCTCAGACCATACGCAGCACACTACATCAAATTGGTCTGCATGGCTGTCACCCCAGAAGAAAGCCTCTTCTGAAGTCTCTACACAAGAAAGCCCGCAAACAGTTTGCTGAAGACATGTCAACAAAGGACATGGATTACTGGAACCATATCCTATGGTCTGATGAGACCAAGATTAATTTGTTTGGTTCAGATGGTCTCAAGCATGTGTGGCGGCAATCAGGTGAGGAGTACAAAGATAAGTGTGTCATGCCTACAGTCAAGCATGGTGGTGGGAATGCCATGGTCTGGGGCTGCATGAGTGCAGCAGGTGTTGGGGAGTTACATTTCATTGAGGGACACATGAACTCCAATATGTACTGTGAAATACTGAAGCAGAGCATGATCCCCTACCTCCGGAAACTGGGTCGCAGGGCAGTGTTCCAGCATGATAATGACCCCAAACACACCTCTAAGACGACCACTGCTTTATTGAAGAGGCTGAGGGTAAAGGTGATGGACTGGCCAAGCATGTCTCCAGACCTAAACCCAATAGAACATCTTTGGGGCATCCTCAAGCGGAAGGTGGAGGAGCGCAAAGTCTCGAATATCCGCCAGCTCCGTGATGTCGTCATGGAGGAGTGGAAAAGCATTCCAGTGGCAACCTGTGAAGCTCTGATAAACCCCATGCCCAGGGGAGTTAAGGCAGTTCTGGGAAATAATGGTGGCCACACAAAAAAAACTTCAGGAACTTTCACTAAGGGGTGTACTCACTTTTGTTGCCGGTGGTTTAGACATTAATGGCTGTATATTGAGTTATTTTGAGGGAAGAATAAATTTACACTGTTATATAAGCTGCACACAGACTACTTTTCATTGTGTCAAAGTGTCATTTTGTCAGTGTTGTCCCATGAAAAGATATCCTTAAATATCTGCAGAAATGTGAGGGGTGTACTCACTTTTGTGATACACTGTATACACTTACTCAGCACTTTATTAGGTACAACTTTCTGATATCTACATTCATTGTTAATTTTACAAGCTACACCTACATAGAGGTCTTTCATACAGAACTTCATGAATACACAACTGTAGCCCATCTGTTGTTCTGTACACTTTGCCACCCAGTTGTACCCCAACTGTCACTTAAGAGACCCCAAAGGCCCTTCACTGACCAGATGAAGTCTGGGTGGTGGACAATTCTCAGCATTGCAATAACATGTTGAAATGACATGGCATTGTGGGATTTTTAAATACCGTTTTTCTTAAACTTACTGGCCATTTTATTAGGAACAAATAAACTGTTCTAGGGCGGGCTTTTCAAACCCAGGGTCACAGAGAAATATACAAAAACAATTGGTTGCAGAGAAATATAATAATGATTAAATAAACTTGTAAGTGAACGCCACCTTGTGGAGGCTTTATGTTAGATCTTTTATAGAGACAGTAAGATGTATTGTGTCACGTAAGAAATCATGGACAAAATGTGGGTCGCTTGAAAAAAAGTTTAAAAGGGCACTTTTATCAGCTCCACTTACCATATAGAAGCACTTTGTTGTTCTACAATTACTGACTGTAGTCCATCCATTTCTCTACATACTTTTTTAGACTGCATTCACCCTGTTCTTCAATGGTCAGGACCCCCACAGGACCCCCACAGAGTAGGTATTATTTAGGTGGTGGATCATTCTCAGCACTGCAGTGACAATGACATGGAGGTGGTGTGTTAGTGTGTGTTGTGCTGGTATGAGTGGATCAGACACAGCAGCGCTGCTGGAGTTCTTAAATACCATGTCCACTCACTGTCCACTCTATTAGACACTCCTACCTAGTTGGTCCACCTTGTAGATGTAAAGTCAGAGACGATCGCTCATCTATTGCTGCTGTTTGAGTTGGTCATCTTCTAGACCTTCATCAGTGGTCACAGGACGCTGCCCATGGGGCGCTGTTGGCTGGTTATTTTTGGTTGGTGGACTATTCTCAGTCCAGCAGTGACAGTGAGGTGTTTAAAAACTCCATCAGTGCTGCTGTGTCTGATCCGTTCATACCAGCACAACACACACTAACACACCACCACCATGTCAGTGTCACTGCAGTGCTGAGAATGATCCACCACCCAAATAATACCTGCTCTGTAGTGGTCCTGGGAGAGTCCTGACCATTAAAGAACAGCATGAAAGGGGGCTAACAAAGCATGCAGAGAAACAGATGGACTACAGTCAGTAATTGTAGAACTACAAAGTGCTTCTATATGGTAAGTGGAGCTGATAAAATGGACAGTGAGTGTAGAAACAAGGAGGTGGTTTTAATGTTATGGCTGATCAGTGTATATCTACAAAGTCCATCTGTATGGTTGGTGTGGGTTCGTACCAGAAAGATGTACCTAATAAAGAGCTCGGGTTAGGGTTAGTGTACATATGGATTTTCTATAGATGGGCAGCTGTGTCACTTACTTGGAACTCGAAGAAGCCGGACTTTAGAGCCTCCTTGTACATCATCCTCTGATAGTGTTGCTCTGTCTTAATGATGCCCAAATTCATTTCACTGTGAAGGGAAAATGAATCAGCATTAGAGCTTTAGCACCAAATGACCTTCAGGCCAGCAAAGCAGTCATTGTGGTATATAAAGGTCGACCTCATGCAAGCAGTTTGGTGATTATTTTGTCAGCGTGTGTTTGAGATGATGTTTACCTGGCAAACACGCGGTCATTAAATGTGTTAACAGGCCCGGTTCTTAAATTATTCTGGTTGGCGATGATCTCCTTCACCCATTCCACCCAAGTGTAGAGGCGCAGAATTCCAGCGTCGGCCATGGCCTCCACAAAGTTAGCATCTTCTACTGTGTCTCCTGCATCAGCTAAGGCCAAACGCATACCTGACAAATAGAGAGAAGACATTCAGTGGTTAATTACTTGATTAATTGATTAATTGCTTCGTCAGAGATCTGTGCTTTGTTTGGTAGCTATAGGGGTGGTCATAGTTACTGCACTTGACCTGGTATTAAAAACTTGCAGAAGTGGACAGACTTGCCAAAAACCTAAGTGATTTAAAAACCTTGCATTGTTATTACTTAGCATTCATTTAAATAATGGTAATTAAGTGATGTAACGAACAAATTTACATTGTCAGTGTTTTTCACACATTTTTATTCTGAGATTAGTGTGATGATACGTGGCGTGGAACTCGCCTCGTGCAGGTGAAAAGTGAAAAGATGCAGTCGGCTACTGCACGTGTCGGAGGGTGTGTGTGTCAGTCTTGCTCACCTCAATCAAAAGTGGGGATCAGCATCAGTAGAGAGGAAGTGTAATGCAATCAGGTAATTGGATACGACTTGATTGGGAGAAAAAAAGAAAAAGAAAAGGAGTGGGTGCACAGGTGGTGCAGCGGGGATATTCCACTACAATACGAGTTTAAATCTCAGCTCTGCTACTGGTCGACTGGCAGTGCCTGCAGCAGTAGATAAAATTAGCCACTAAAGTCTGCTGGGTGGGAAAAGACCAAACTAAAAAGGTGGCGGGGTCTTTGACGCTGTGTAAGGACCATGGTTAGTAGCCCTAGGCGCCTGTACAGAGGTGGAGGAACATGGAGATGAGTGGGTGACTCTTCGTGTGCGAAATTAGCCTCACGTGGGTATCCACCAATGTATGAGCGAATAAGAGGGGGTGGGTGGACTGTGCACATGTCGGAGGGGCATGTGTCAGGCAAATATATCCTCCTCAGAAAGTGGAAGACAAATTGGCTACGCTAAATTGGGAGTAAAAGGAAAGAAAATACATTTAAAAAAATACATTCAAATCTGATTTAATGGGGTTTTAAAAAGGTCGGTATTTATGGTTATAAATGTTTGTATTTACAACCCCAAATCAGAAAAAGTTGGGACAGCATGGAAAATGCAAATAATAAAACACAAAGTGTTTCTTACATTTACTTTGACTTTTATTTGATTGCAGACAGGATGAACCTGAGATATTTTATGTTTTGTCTGCTCAACTTCATTTCATTTATTAATAAACATCCATTCCTGCATTTCAGGCCTGAAACACATTACAAAAAAAGCTGGGACAGTAAAGCATTTACCACTTTGTAATGTTGCTATTCCTTTTCACCACACTTAAACGACGTTTTGTCACCGAGGATACCAAGTGATTTAGTGTTTCAGCTTTTATTTTGTCCCATTCTTCCTGCAAACACGTCTTAAGATGTACAACAGTCCGGAGCACTGCGCGTCCATTTTTTCCAAAGACGACCTGGACTGCTGATTCATCTGATCACAATACACGTTTCCACTGTGTGATGGTCCATCCTAGATGCCTCCGAGCCCAGAGAAGTCGATGTCGCTTCTGGACATGGTTAATATAAGGCTTCTTGTTTGAACAGTAAAGTTTTAAGTGGCATTTGTGCATGTAACTCTGTATTGTAGTGCTTGATAAAGGTTGATGTGGTTATATCAGCTGTTGTTGAGTGGTGGTTCTTGATGCAGTGCCGTCTGAGGGGTCGAAGATCACAGGCATTCAGCTTAAGCTTGCGCCCTTGACCTTTATGCACTGAAATTCCTCCTGATTCCTTGAATCGTTTAATGATTTTATGCACTGTAGAGGGAGAAATATGCAAATCCCTTCCGATCTTTCTTTGAGGTACATTGTTTTTAAACATTTCAATCATTTTCTCACACATTTGTTGACAAACTGGAGATCATCTGATCATCTTTGTAATCATGGTTTGGTACTTAGCAACATCCAGGAAAGGCTGAGTGTTTGATGAGCAATCACCTGTTTGGAATCACATCATTATTTAGTTTTTTCACCTCATTACTAGCCCTAAATTGCCCCCGTCCCAACTTTTTTTGGAATGTGTTGCAGGCCTGAAATGCAGGAATGGAGGTATATTAACAAATGAAATGAAGTTGAGCAGACAAAACATGAAATATCTTGGGTTCAAACTGTCTGCAATCAAATAAAAGTCAAAGTAAATGTAAACATAAACACTGCATTTTTATTTTATTTGCATTTTCCATACTGTCCCAACTTTTTCTGATTTGGGGTTGTACATTAAATATGTTATTTATGGTAATCCTACTGGCTCCACCATGGAAGTAATAAGACACAGGGGTGGGATAGTGGTAAAAATGTATATTTGTTGTTTTACCACTGCAATTATGCGGCAGCACACTGTATTAACATACGTGTTGTTTTATGATTTATAATAAACAAATAATTTAGAATTTTAAAGACTAGAAATGATTCCTTCACTATAAGTGTTTACTTTTAACAGTGCCAGCAGCAGGCTGACAATATAATGTCAAGCTCAATTAGTCATATTTTTCCATAAATAAGACAGCATCTAATGAGGACTCGCCAGACGTCTGCAGTTCCCTCCAGATGGACCGACTTCAAGTCTCCCTGGGGATGAGCTTATTTCGTTCCGGCAGCCTTCAAACGTCGAAAACGAGCAGCCGTCCTGTTTTGCGGCTTACATGAAACTTAAAAGATCTCGGGCTTTGGAAGGCAAACTCAAACGAGACTCGTCAGCTTTCCAGCGGAGCTTAGACAAAATGAGGCTATTTTTGGGAACGGTTAAGTCGAGGCTGATGTGTTTCGGAGAACTTACCATCTGCGGAAAACTTATCAATAGCTTGGCTCAAGGTGAGGAAGTTGCCGGTGGATTTGGACATCTGGGGAGAACAAGCAGAGCGCAAATGAGGGAAGAAATTATGGGATATTTTTGTCTAAGCACAGTAATAGTTCATAAGAATTGCACAGTTAAAAATTTGAAGTGCCAAGTCACACTGTGTATCGTCATTCTGTATATGCAGCACCTGCCGTGATTCGCTAGGGCAGCGTCTCCCAACCTTTTTTGCACCACGGACCGGTTTTCATATAAGATATCATTTCACGGACCGGCTGGGAAGGAAGGATTTAATAATATTGCTCACAGACTGCAACGATGCTGCTCCCACCTAGGGGTGACAATAAGACATAAACACCCGAAATCGAAGCAGTGAAAACTGCTTTTCTAGTGATCTCTAATTATTTATTCTTTCTGTGCGGCCCGGTAATAAATAGCCCACGGACCGGTACCGGTTTGCAGCCCGGTGGTTGGGGATCACTGCGCTAGGGCACAGCATTTGTTATTCGAAATCTGCCTATGCTTGTAAGTTCATTATAAATTCCTGTACTGTAAAGTAACTCAGTCACTGGAGTTAATCTAACACATCCAGACCCATGAGTTCTTCAGTAATGATTGTGAGTATGGGGTCTACCAACCTTCTCAGAGTTTAACAGGAGATGTCCATTGGCACGAACTGCTCTTGGCCACTTCTCACTGCAGGAATAAAACAAATGCTTTGTAGAATATAGAACATAGAATTATATGCATCACAACAGCTTACTGCATCTTGGGTATTTATTAAGAAAGGAGGCAAGAGGTGCTGCTGCAGCCTACAGACTGACTGTGTGTCAAACTGAATTCATTACTTCATCTACTAAACAGAATGTCTAAAATAGAAACCTTTGTTAGATAATCATTCTAATCAGAACTTATGTTGTATTATTGACATACTGGGCATTAGCAGTCATGGACAATTTAGTGTCCCCAATTCCTCACTTGCATGTCTTTGGACTCACTCACTTTCTTAACCGCTTATCCAATTAGGGTCGCAGAGGGGGGGGGGGGGGGGGGTGCTGGAGCCTATCCCAGCTTTTCAATGGGTGCAAGGCACACAGTAACACCCTAAACGGGGCGCCAGTCCATCGCAGGGCAGACGCACATGCACACACGCATCGTGTATCGTCATTCTGTATATGCAGCACCTGGCGTGATTCGCTAGGGCAGCGTCTTGCTGTGAGGCGACAGTGCTACCCACTGAGCCACCGTGCCCTTATACTAATTAGGATTGCAAGTTTGCATAATATTTCAATCAATTAAGTTAATAAGGTAAAACATTTAATTTTTCCTTTGTGTTGTTTTTATTTAAATAATGAATGAATGAATTCTGCTCTTATTTGTATTGTACCTGATGTCTCCAATTTTAAGACTATGCTTTGCACAATAAACGTCTGTAAAATCTAAGATTATACAGCACATACATTTTATATTTCTGTTTTAAATTGGGTAAAGCATTGCATACCTGTCCTCAGGCCACATGGCAACATGGTTGTAGAGGTAGTAGGAGAGATGGTTTGGCACCAAATCTTTTCCAGAGACACGGGCATCTACAGGATACCAGAATTCAAACTCTCTCCTCAGCCTCTGTAGGTGCTCCTTGGGGATGTTCGTTTTGGGAAATGGAGCTGATTTGAAGAAGATGAAGTCCCACACCTCCCTGGTCATCTGCTCTGGTCTGAGAAAGGATGACAAGGCTTGTTTACCATGTTTATACACTTATTTTTACTATTTCAGTACAATTAACAGTGGTGGTCTACATAGACCATAATGTTAGCTTTTTGAGCTCTCATTTGTGAACTCAGTGTATAGTGACAACATTATAAAAGTTAATTTACTTTAGTGCAAGTGAGAGCCTGCACACTCACACCCACTATTTTGGCCCATGCTGTTTGTATGTTTATTTAATTCTTAATGCCATGTTACGGCTACTATGGCTATTATTATGGCTGAATACATTAAAAATGGTTGTCTTTAAACATCAAAGTAAGGGGGTTGATTTTCTTTTTTTTTTGCGTGTATAGTGGTTAGAGTGTTTGTGTGATTTAGAGGGTGTAGAGTTTGTTATATAGTTATATGGCGGCCCATGCTGTTAAGTTTAAATGTTAATGGCAGCTCAGGTGGCGCAGCGGTGAAATACGCTAGCACACCAGAGCTGAGGTTTCGAAAACACCGTATAGAATCTCAGCTCTGCCATCCGGCTGGGGTGGGTGGCTATATGAACAACGTTTGGCTGGGTGGGTAAGCCGGAGCTGGGACCTCATAATTGATGGAATTACGACTGATTTGGCTGATTGATAGGGTCTGCACAGAGTTGGGGAATAATGTGATCAGGGTGTGGCTCTCCGTACACAAAGCTGATCCGCATATGAACTTGCCTCATGCAGGTAAAAAGATGCAGCCAGCTACTGCGAACGTGTCGGAGGAGACGTGCGTCAATATATAAATGTGTGTATATATATATATATATATATATATATATATATATATATATATATATATATATATATACATACATATATATATATATACATCTATATATATATACAGTGTATCACAAAAGTGAGTACACCCCTCACATTTCTGCAAATATTTTATTATATCTTTTCATGGGACGACACTAGACATGAAACTTGGATATAACTTAGAGTAGTCAGTGTACAACTTGTATAGCAGTGTAGATTTACTGTCTTCTGAAAATAACTCAACACACAGCCATTAATGTCTAAATGGCTGGCAACATAAGTGAGTACACCCCACAGTGAACATGTCCAAATTGTGCCCAAAATGTCAATATTTTGTGTGACCACCATTATTATCACTGCCTTAACCCTCCTGGTCATGGAATTCACCAGAGCTGCACAGGTTGCTACTGGAATCCTCTTCCACTCCTCCATGATGACATCACGGAGCTGGTGGATGTTAGACACCTTGAACTCCTCCACCTTCCACTTGAGGATGCGCCACAGGTGCTCAATTGGGTTTAGTCCATCACCTTTACCTTCAGCTTCCTCAGCAAGGCAGTTGTCATCTTGGAGGTTGTGTTTGGGGTCGTTTTCGAAGGGAGGGGATCATGCTCTGTTTCAGAATGTCACAGTACATGTTGGAATTCATGTTTCCCTCAATGAACCGCAGCTCCCCAGTGCCAGCAACACTCATGCAGCCCAAGACCATGATGCTACCACCACCATGCTTGACTGTAGGCAAGATACAGTTGTCTTGGTACTTCTCACCAGGGCGCCGCCACACATGCTGGACACCATCTGAGCCAAACAAGTTTATCTTGGTCTCGTCAGACCACAGGGCATTCCAGTAATCCATGTTCTTGGACTGCTTGTCTTCAGCAAACTGTTTGCGGGCTTTCTTGTGCGTCAGCTTCCTTCTGGGATGACGACCATGCAGACCGAGTTGATGCAGTATGTTGCGTATGGTCTGAGCACTGACAGGCTGACCTCCCACATCTTCAACCTCTGCAGCAATGCTGGCAGCACTCATGTGTCTATTTTTTAAAGCCAACCTCTGGATATGACGCCGAACACATGGACTCAACTTCTTCGGTCGACCCTGGCGAAGCCTGTTCCGAGTGGAACCTGTCCTGGAAAACCGCTGTATGACCTTGGCCACCATGCTGTAGCTCAGTTTCAGGGTGTTAGCAATCTTCTTATAGCCCAGGCCATCTATGTGGAGAGCAACAATTCTATTTCTCACATCCTCAGAGAGTTCTTTGCCATGAGGTGCCATGTTGAATATCCAGTGGCCAGTATGAGAGAATTGTACCCAAAACACCAAATTTAACAGCCCTGCTCCCCATTTACACCTGGGACCTTGACACATGACACCAGGGAGGGACAACGACACATTTGGGCACAATTTGGACATGTTCACTGTGGGGTGTACTCACTTATGTTGCCAGCTATTTAGACATTAATGGCTGTGTGTTGAGTTATTTTCTGAAGACAGTAAATCTACACTGCTATACAAGCTGTACACTGACTACTCTAAGTCATATCCAAGTTTCATGTCTATAGTGTTGTCCCATGAAAAGATATAATGAAATATTTGCAGAAATGTGAGGGGTGTACTCACTTTTGTGATACACTGTAGGTGTAACTGATTCAGATTTGCTTTTTAATGCTGTTACTATTAAACAAACGATCTGAAGACACACGGGTACATAACCCTGCTCTTCTGAACCACTTCTTGATGATTTGGTTGGGTGGCTCGATGGGTAGCACTAAGCACCCTGAGTTCGATTCCCAAATCTCTATTTGCAGGGTTCTTCTGTGTGGAGTTTGCATGTTCTCCCCGTATCTGCGTACAAAGACGTGTAAGTGAGGTGAACTGGAGATGCAAAATTGCCCACGACCAAACCAACACGTGTATATAATATCAACATGACCTTGTTTATTGTAATATATTGATTACTAATATTAAGTGTTTGTTTTATTCTCTGCAGAGAAAAGTAGCATCTAGTCTGGCTATGTCTCCTCTCGTGAGCCCCGGATCGTCACGATGCCAGACCCCCGACAGGGCGGCCAAAAAGCCCAGGTATGACCTGCAACACACACTGAAATCTGTACAGTTTATCTGGAGCTAAAGAGACTCCGGTAAATAGTGTATTTTAAATTATTTCATTGTGTGTTTATGGAATAATTTATCATGCGTCGCATCGAGGAGGCCGCCGTGCAATATAACATGCTGATAAATGAACTGAACACACACTGAAATGCAGATTAAATAATGATAGATGTATAATAATCTGCTCCAGACATTTCTTTCTAAGAAACGTTTTCTTTTGTGCACTTTCCTAGGGAGGAGAACGCCTCGCCGGCCGTTTCCTCACTAAAATGTGATAAAGAAACCACTGATACAGGTCCTGGAGTAGGTACGACTGTCGCTTTGCATGTTTTTTATACCTCTACGTAAAAATGCAGACTTAAATACAGAGGAACCTCGATTTAACGGACTAAAAGGTGGGAGCACGAGGTTGTCCAAAACAGCGAGATGTTTTATAGGGAGGTGGGAAAATATTCGAAAATGCAGCACTAAGGTCTACAAAAGTGCTAAACATGCACAACCTGTAAATAATTATTAAAACTGATTTACTGTACTACTGGGGTGAAATTTCACTTACTTTTTTTTGCTGTGATTGTATAGTGGGCACTTAAAGCTGTATCTAAGCTCTAGAACTTGCAAAAATGAGGCATAAAACACCAAAAAAAGGCAAGAACAGAGCGATCCTCCCAGCAAAACGAAGCCTATCGCTCATATAAGCAGAGAGACGTGCGCCGAGTAGCGGACAATTACTGAACTACTGGTCTCTGTACGCTTCTCACAGGAATTTAACAATCGAACTGGACTGTCTAATTGTCTGTAATTAACTGTCTGTTAAATCGAGGTTCTTTTGTACCCTGGTACAGTTTGCAAACAGTTTTAAATACTAAATCTAATAATCACTTGTTGCCGTGTTTAATGCTTCTGTTGCTTTTGAATATCGTACTGAACTAGATGAGCGGTTTTGTGTTTCCTAGTAGAACGCTCGTCGACGCCCGAGGTCCCGGTTACGCCGAGGTCAGACTCCGGAGGAAGCAGCGGCAAACGGAAACGCAAGATCCAGTTGGTATCTGTGAACAGAGGAGATCAGATATCGCTGGTGGGTGAAACAGTAGAATTAGAGATTTTCTCACTGCTGGTAAAGTAGTCGTGCTGTGCTCTTGGTTTTATTTCAGACTGCATAATTCAACGTAATTAATTATTTGCTTTTTTCTTCCCCCAGCCTCCGCCCCCTGAACTGGGTTACACTATTACTGTGAAGGACCTGGACATGGAGAAAAAAGCTGCTCTCAGCCAAATTCAGAAAGTCCTGAAGGAACCTGGTAGGTTCAGATATTCCTCTATGGGGTCGTTTATTTGAGCTGGTAGGTTAAGAATTCTACTGATGTGGAGATATTTGTGCATCCTGACACGATCCTCCCCTCTTTTATCCAGAGCCGGAGAAGCCCAGTTCCACCTCTGCACCGAATCCGACCCCTGCTCCCTGTTTAGACATCTTTTCCAAACTAGCCTCATCGTCCTTACCCTCATCCGCCCCTGCGCTCAGCTCCCCATCGCTGGCGTCTCTAGCCACGTCATCTGCCGGACCTCCGAGCACCTCCGGCGCGGCGTCCACTGCAGCTTCAGCGCCCACGATCGACCTCACCGTCACCCCCTCCAGCATGAGCGGTCCCGCATTGGTTCCAACGGCGATGCTCCCTACACTCGTCACCAGCATCACTACAGTCACCGCGGCCCCCAAACTGACGAATCCACTACTGGAGTCCCTGAAGGACATGAAGAGAATATCGGCACTGAGTTCTCCTCCCACGACGGCTGCTGCTACCTCCACAGGTACGTTGTCCAAACTCAGTTACCCGAGTCGTGTTTCTATCTGCTTCACACTTCGTTCTTGGGCTATTCGACTGAACGATTGCTAACTGAATTGCCGTAGGATCGCTAGGACGCCTCATGGTGCAGATTAACCGGTAAACGTGAGGCACTTGAACCCTACACGAATAAAAAAACGTGAAATCGCCAAACACAAGCCTCACATTTTGTATTTTGCAGCAGATTGCGGTCCGTGAATTAGGTAGGGCCTTACTCGGTGGTTGGCGGTGTCGGTGATGAGCCCACAGGCGTCCAGCGGGGTTCAATCCCCAACATAATGGATTTAGAAATAGACAAAACCATTGATAGTGTACTAATTGTGTGGTTTGGGATTAGCAGTAAATAAACTTAAAAAGAGCCTCACAGTAAAGATAAACCGGAGCAGCGCGCGCGCGTGTGTGTGTGTGTGTGTGTGTGTGTGTGTGTGTGTGTGTGTGTGTTTGTGTTTGTGCCTTTAGAAGAGACGCTTTGTTCACAGTATCGCTATAAGTGATTCATTGATTCATGAGTTGATTCGTTTTTATGTGAAGCGTAAGTTTCTCTTCTCAGTTATCTCTCCGTGTTTACTGTTATTAATTAAATGTCGTGGTTTTAAATAAACACCAGCTACTACAGAACATTCTGTGTGACTCTCTTACATTAAAAAGCTTCATTACACTGCTGTTACCACAGATCTGTAACCGAGTCAGACTCGTTCCGTCTAAGGAGCTAAAAGTTTTCTAAAAGTTCAGCAGATGATCCTGAACTAACGAATTTGGTAATGAATAAACTTTTGCCTCTGATTGGCTCTGTAACGTTTTCTGTTCTCATCTACATCACAAGTAAGAACCGCTTACGATTTACCAAAGTGAACCAGGAGTTTATATAACGTGCTGATAGAATCCACTCAGATGTGACCGGGTTGAATTATCTTTTTAAAGTAAATATTACAATCAGCAAAATTACATCGTAAGAGCTTTCACGATGGTTTCTGTACGATGGTTGATGAATGGTGATGTGATGGTTGGTGCTTCGTAGCTCAAAGTCTGGATCGATCCACTGAGCTGTTAACTTAACGTGATCTTTATATATCACACGATCGGATCGGCTACTTTTAGGAAATATCGCCGATCGCCGATAGCATATTTTGATTAAAAATCGGCCGATACCGATTCGTAGCCGATCGATCGTCCCATCTCTAGTAGATAGTTAGAACAGTAATACCTTATAATTCTGCCATAATTTTGCTTAAAATATCAAAACTAAACACTAAACTACTCATTGTTTTGAGTCGTGCCATTAGACCAGATATTTGACCCACAAAATATGTATTTTTTTATTGTTTTATTGTTACAGAAACGTAAAGAAATCCCAAGACCGCCATGACACATTAATTAATGTATTTATTAATATTTGTTCTCTTTCTAGCTCCTGAAACGTCTGTGGCGGCGCCTCCCGCCAGCGTCACCTCCGTCTCTCTGAGCATCGGCGCCGTGAAGTCTGAGCCAGCGCTCTCCTCCGCGCCCTCCGCCTTCGCCCCGGTTCTGTCCAAGCCTCTGTCGTCGACGCCTAGCGCGTTGGCCTTCGGAGGGGGCGGCGTCTTGGGCCCTGCTTCTACCGCGCCCGCGTCCTCTGCGCCCGCTCCTTCTGCCGCCTCGACGCTCACTCTCGGCGGTACAGCCGGTCTGAAACCGGCAGAATCCGGGTTCAAGCCTATTTTCGGGGCGGGAAGTCCAGCACTGGTGTCCACGGCAGAGGTCAAACCTACTCAACCCACTTTCAAACCCATGTTCGACGGTGCGTTCGGACAGCCGGCGACATCCACGTCCGCTAGTGCGTCTGCTTCGCTTTTCGGCGGGATAACAAACGCTCAAGCGGCGTCTTCGGTTCCCTCGACGACGTCCGGTACCCCCAATCCCACCCCCTCTCTATTTGGCACAATGAATAACAGCCACATGGCTTCTTTAGTCCCTTCGTCCACTTCAAATACCCAGAATTCCACTCAGTCTCTGTTCGGTGCTCTCGCTAACACCAAGCCAGTCGCTCCCTCTGTCCCTTCGTCCACCTCCAGTACCCCGAATTTCACTCCATCCCTGTTTGGCGGACTTACTAATAGCCAGCCGGTCCTCTCGTCCACCACCAGTACTCAGAATCCCACCCAGTCCCTGTTTGGTGGACCTAAACCCACCCAGTCTACGCCTGCCTCAATCCCTTCATCTAATCCCAATTCCCAAAACACCACCGAGTCCCTGTTCGGGGCCTGGAGCGCCCCTAACAGCACCTTTCAGTTCGGAGCTTCTGCAGCTACCACAGCCTCAGCTTCATCTGGAATTACCACGAGCGCCACGACCACCAGCAACACCAACACCAGTTTCCAGTTCGGTGCTTTAAAACCAGCGCAGAGCGCCCCGTCTGCGGCGCCCCAGAGCGCGTTTACGTTCGGCCAAAACGCACCCGCTACCCAATTTACCGGAATCGGTCTGGCAAACAATTCAACACCGTCATCGACGGCCCCGACGACTCAGGCCGCGTTCGGAACCTCGGCGTTCAGCGCCCCGAAACCCTTCGGCAACGCCCAGCCGTCCACCCCAGCCAAGACTTTTGGGTTTAACGCAGGCGCAGGAGGGAGCGCGCCATCGTTCGGGGCGCCCGCCAGCACCGCCGCGCCGACCTTCGCCAACTCGACGCAGCCCACCTTCGGAGGACCCTCATCCGGTTTCAATTTCGGGAACACCAGCGCTCCGACGATGAACGCTCCCTCCGGGTCGGCCTTCGCGTTCGGAGCAGCACCGGCCACGCCCCAGAACTCTGCAGCGTCGGGTGGCTTCAATTTCTCAGCGTCGCTGCCCGGGACGCAGTTCGTAACGCCGGCGGCGCAGCAGCCTCAGGCCGGATTTTCCTTCGGGGCTGCCGGCACGGATAATAATTCTACTTTCGGTGAGTGCGCTGCATATTAACGATAAATGAATAAGAAATAAAGAGGCAGATCATTATTAAAGTAACTTTTGATGTGTTCTCACTCTGTGCAGGAACTTCCACCCCTGCGTTCGGCGGTGCTGGTGGACCCGTCATGTTCGGCAGCCCCAGTACTCCACAAGGATTCGGAGCCCCTGCCCTCGGTAAGATAACAGAGACGCGTCTCGCTTTAAATTTAGGTTTGAAGTTTAGTTTTAGTGTAAGGTGTGGTGGTACAGTGTGATAGCGCTTTGGTACTTAAGGCGATCACTCTTGAACTATTGTGTTTACACGTCTGCGTTTCCTTCCCCAGCCACGCCCTCGGCCTCGTTCTCCATCGGCGCGGGCTCCAAAACAGGCAGCGCACGGCAGAGACTGCAGGCACGCAGGCAGCACACGAGGAAGAAGTAACACCCACCCCGAGAGACCCGTTCCCTAATCTCTGTCTGTTGGCACATGCGACGCCCCTTTTCATCTTTACAAGCTGCTGCTGCTGACGGAACCTGATCCGACTTCTGGACTGGAGTGGACTGGACTGGGCGGCTCTGTAAAAGCTGCTCAGATGGACGGCTTGGAGAACACTTCGGTACCGTACGCGGTCTGCGAGGGGGGTACACAGGGGCGCAACTCGAAATAAGTGAATAATGAGACGATTCAAATCCTGGACGTGAAAGTGAATCTGCTCTGATTCTGGTCGTTTGCTTTTCAGGGGTTTTGTGCAGATTTATTTTTGTTTTTGTTTGTTTTTCCTTTTTAAACGTGGTCGTATTTGCATTACATTAAATGCATCGAAGCCCTTTTTAATTTTAATTCATTTGAGATCAGTACCTGCGAGAATATATGATTTTTATTCTTTGGATGACTGAGCATGAATCTTGCTCGGGCTGCCTACCGATTAAATAATAAATATTATATATTTTAGTTCCACATGTTCATGGTTTCAGTGCGTTGAATTGCAAAATAAAGTTATTTGTATTTTCTGTTGCTTTTATGGCACATTCCTTTAAATAATGAATGTTTGTGTGTTTGTTTATCGCTGACACATGAGCCTGATCGTTCAGATCTCTGGATTTTACCCCAGACTGTGTGCTTTTATTTTTCACCTGAACAAAAGGGAACGTTTGACAGTTTGAATATTTATACGTGATACGTTATTCATTTTATACAGTTTTTCTGAAGAGTGTAAATAAATGTGTGATTATTGATGGATGGAGAGTCGAGCTGATGTGTGTGTGTGTGATTTGAAAATCTGATTCCAGAAGCCTCAGATTTTGTTTTGGATTAATACAGATTATTATTATTATTATTACAGAAATCGGACTAAGATACGGTCCAGATTTTGAAATTTAGTACCAGTTATCTTTGGTTTGCCAGCATGCATCACAGATTCACTCCTGGGCAAGAAAAACAACAAATCCTAACAACTAATCATTAAACTATAGATAAAGGAACACTTGATTTCTTTAAATGTTGAAGTTTTTGGGGATAAAAAGGTATTTTGTCCACTTAAACTGATGAAACATGCTGAGCTGGTCTGGGTTTAACGTAACCGAATATTCTCTATAGCAGTGGTCCTCAACTACCGGGCTGTGGGTCAATTATTACCGGCTCGCAAAGAAAGAATAATTAATTAGAGATGCTACAAGAGCAATTAAATTTCCAACACACTTCACTTCGGGTGTTTCTGCCTCCAATCACCACTAGGTGGTGCTCAGGATTAACACTGATTTTCCATTCTATAGTTATTCTATTCTAAACCCCTATTCAGTTCGTGAAATTATATCTTATATGAAACTAGTCTGTGGTGCTAAAAAGGCTTAAATCTGGACACTGACCAGGTCATCTGTTGTAAATACTTATACTTTTGGGCCTCAGTTTTGCACAGGAGTGTTTGTTTATCCCTCATGTTTTTCAGTGCAGAACGTCTTTGTCATTTTTGGAATTTGTTTTAATCCCAATTTACTCCACTATGGCTCCCTTATCACACAATCGTTCTGTGAGGGTACGGCTAACACGTGCTTCCTTCTGCTTTAAAAACAACTGCTGCTTATTTCTAATTTGGCATCGTTGAGCAGATCAGCGTGCTTTAAAAAGCGTCCCAACTCTGTACCGGTTTGTGTTGCGTATGTGTATTATTACTGCTTTCGTCTTAATTTACACCCCAGAGCTGAGTGTGTGTCCAGAATTATCAACAATAAACCCAAATCAGAAATGTCATCACCGTGTCCCTTGTTTTGTTTGCTTTGGTGCGTCTGACGGCAGAACATCAGATCTGATCTGTGAATATCTGTAATGGTTTTACCTGAAAATGAGCCGAACCTTTACGGTGCGATTAGAAACCGTCAGCAGTACAATATTATTATTATTAAATCCAGATTTCAAGAAAACCCAAGAAGCGTTTGTGTGCTCATTGGTTATGTCTAAATGCTACAGAGTGTGCATGTTCCATGGATTGTAATGAACACGTCTTGAGTTCTGTCCAGAAGTCTCAGGTTTTTGTGTTTGCTGTGATTTATAACTGTTTTAACATTGTTTATTCAATTAAGATGCACAAATTTGGAAGCACAGCCCCCCCAGTCCCATATAACCCACCTGACCGAACCCTCCGCCAGGTTTTTGCTGTATAAAGTTATTCTTGTTGTCGTCTTTTGTACAGTTTTGTTTGTAAATGAATAAACGGAGGAACAGTGGAGTATTTTGAGAGCTGGATTTCTCAAGATGCGACGTTTCAGTGTGTACTACAACCTGTATGATGTCGTACTGGCACGAGTGTGTGTGAGCGCGGCGTGTTTTAGGAAGTCGTGTGTGTGTGTACTGGTTTTTAATAATAATAATAAAAGCAGCATTTGCTTGGATTGATATTTAATGGTGCACTGTGTGTGTTTTTTCTCTTCTTTCCGGCTGCTCTCGTGTTTGGGTGTCGCCACAGCAGATCTGGTCCATCAGTTTTTACACCCCAGCTTGTTTCTATCCGGGCTTAGGACCTGCACTAAGAGCGCACTGACGAGTGCACCTCCCGATGCCCCCCCAATACGCCCGACCAGCCGAGAGCATCTCGGATTCGAACCCTGGTTTCACCAAATCTCAGCAGTAGTGGGCGAGCATACTTTACTCATTATATCAGGTCACTAAGTGGGTAGCACTGTCGCCTCACAGCACGAAGGTCCCAGGTTCGATCCCCAGGTGGGGCGGCCCAGTGGTCGAGGACCAGGAACTCTGGTCCGGCTCATCCCACCCTGAACGACAACCAAGCATTGTTCATGTGGCCGTCCAGCCCAGCCGGATGGCAGAGCTGAGATTCAATACGATGTTTTTGAGATCCCAGCTTTGGTGTGCTAGAGTATTTTACAGCTGCACCACCTGAGCGGTTTGTTTGTTTATTAGGGTTTTAACGTCATGTTTTACACTTTTGGTTACATTCATGACAGGAACGGTAGTTACTCATTACACAAGATTCATCAGTTCACAAGGTTATATCACACACAGTCATGGACAATTTAGTGTCTCCAGTTCACCTCACTTGCACGTCTTTGGACTGTGGGAGGAAACCGGAGCCCCGGAGGAAACCCACGCAGACACAGGGAGAACATGCAAACTCCACACCGAAAGGACCCGGACCGCTCCACCTGGGGATCGAACCCAGGACCTTCTTGCTGTGAGGCAACAGTGCTACCCACTTAGCCACCGTGCCGCCCCACCTACCACACTTATTTTTAAATATATTTGTTCCAATGTATTTAAAGCAGAAATTATGACACTTTTCACTTTTATCTCGACTTAAAAGAAATACCTGCTAGAAATAAAATAAAAACATTTATTTAACAGCCACTGAAAGATCCAGCAGTTCTGTCTCTCATATATAGTTTTCACATAACCAGTCGTGCATCACACCGCTGCCAGCGTCCTCGGAATCAAACCACATTTTAGGTTCCTTGCTTTTTGGGTTTCTTTCTGTTCCTCTTTTTCTTCTTTGCTGGGGGCGGTTGGTCCTCCACAGAGGTCTCCGCTCGCTCCTCCTGAGCAGGAGGCGTCACCCTAGAGCTCAGCTCCATGGAAGAACCTCTGTAGGATGTGATGAACAATAGAATCGATCAGAACAATCAGAACCATTTTCACCATGGTTCCTTTAGCAGAATTAAACAAGATGTGTTTTCTAGGTTGAAGATACTTACGGTGTTTGTAGCCGCAGCTTCAGCATGGCTACGAAGAACCCGTGAGTTAACGTCTTCGTGACGCTGGCACGCAAACACTGCGCCAGTGGCTCCAGACCCCGTTCAGGCCACTCGGGAAGGAGACGGACCAGTCTGTGGAAACCGTGGCAACAATTACAACCCGGCATGAATGCGTTCTCTATGTCCCCTCAGTTTAGTCATATCCGATTCCTCGATCATATATCACCTCTACTCTGACTAACACACGCCTCCTCCGACATGTGTGCAGCGCCGACCGCTTCTTCATACGGAGATCTGTATCGCGCACAGACAATCACTGTGCAGCACTATCGATCAGCCAGCAGTTTGGAAGAAAGGTGTAGCCTTGAGGTTAAGGTACTGGACTAGTAATCAGATGGATGCCTGTTCAAGCCCCAATACTGCCAGGTTGCCACTTTTGGGCCCCTGAGCAAGGCCCTCAACCCTCAATTGATTAGATTGATATAGATACTATAACTTTGCACACCTCCTGGAACTGTTGGAAAGTTTTTTTAATTTCTGCACCTTACTTGTATTTTTGCACCTTATTTACTTTTTAGGCACCTTATCTGCATTGCCAATTTTACGCTGCTAATGTACAACATGTCACTACCTCATGAACCATTGTACCATCTATTCACCATCATGTACTAATACTTGTCTTTAGTCCTGTCTTCTAAGTACTTGTTTAGATTAGGGATAATTAGGAATATCTTTCATAGTTATTTATTATAGGATTTTTTGTATTTATTGTTGTACCTACACTGTTTTGCATTTACACTGTTTTTGTCTCGCACTTTTTGTACCGTGTTACACCGTGATCCTAGAGGAACGCTGTTTCGTTTCAATATGTACTTGTATGTAGCTGAAATGACAATAAAACCTCTCTGACTCTGACTCTGTATACTGTCACAGCTGCCGAAAATGTAATGTAAGTTGAGGTATCCCAATGGCCCTTCCTCCCTCAGACAAGCCAACCATTGACCGTATAGGCGCCCGTATAGGCCACCTTACAAGTGATTAAGGGGACGACCGTTCTAACTTTTTCACTCACTATTATTTTTTACATTTAAAACAATCAGACTGATGCAAAACCTTCACAGATATTAAAATAATTCTGAATTACCCGAACGCTGGATTATTCTGTAGACACGCCGACACGACCTCCTCGTTCTCCTCCCGGTGGACGGAGCAGGTGGAGTAGACGAGCCGCTGCAGCCGCGGGAACCGCAGGGCGTGGTTCAGACAGCGCAGCTGAAACGCAGCCAGCGCCTGCAGACGCTCGGGGTCCCGCCGCTGCTCCTCGGAGCCGCCGTCCGACAGGCACAGCATCCCTTCATCACCGAAAACGTGGAAGATTATTAAGAGGGTTTTTTTCTACATAACCATAAATTACATCAACTTGTTTGTGTTGTTTTAATGTAAACAAAAGAAATAATCGTGTTGATACCAAAACAACTGCAATAGATGGTACTAAAGTTCCTGGTGCAGTACCTGATCCGCTGCACGACGGGTCCAGCAGGATGTGCGTCACGTCCTTGTACGCCGGGCAAAGCGGATCCACTTTGAGAAAATCCTCATTGGCCAGCTGCTGAAATGTGACCCCGGCGCGGAGCAGCAGCGTGCTCATGGTGGACAGACGCTTCGCATCCAGGTCAAAGGCGAAGAGTTTTCTGGTAGACAGAAAGATATACAGACAGATCAATAGACATATATATATTATATATATATATATATATATATATATATATATATATATATATATATATATATATATATATATATATAGACAAAAAGACAGACAGACAGACAGACAGACAGATATACAGATACATAGATAGATATACAGAAAGACAGATATATAATTGTATGACAGAAAGACAGATATACAGTGTATCACAAAAGTGAGTACACCCCTCACATTTCTGCAAATATTTCATTATATCTTTTCATGGGACAACACTATAGACATGAAACTTGGATATAACTTAGAGTAGTCAGTGTACAACTTGTATAGCAGTGTAGATTTACTGTCTTCTGAAAATAACTCAACACACAGCCATTAATGTCTAAATAGCTGGCAACATAAGTGAGTACACCCCACAGTGAACATGTCCAAATTGTGCCCAAATGTGTCGTTGTCTCTCCCTGGTGTCATGTGTCAAGGTCCCAGGTGTAAATGGGGAGCAGGGCTGTTAAATTTGGTGTTTTGGGTACAATTCTCTCATACTGGCCACTGGATATTCAACATGGCACCTCATGGCAAAGAACTCTCTGAGGATGTGAGAAATAGAATTGTTGCTCTCCACAAAGATGGCCTGGGCTATAAGAAGATTGCTAACACCCTGAAACTGAGCTACAGCATGGTGGCCAAGGTCATACAGCGGTTTTCCAGGACAGGTTCCACTCGGAACAGGCTTCGCCAGGGTCCACCAAAGAAGTTGAGTCCACGTGTTCGGCGTCATATCCAGAGGTTGGCTTTAAAAAATAGACACATGAGTGCTGCCAGCATTGCTGCAGAGGTTGAAGACGTGGGAGGTCAGCCTGTCAGTGCTCAGACCATACGCCGCACACTGCATCAACTCGGTCTGCATGGTCGTCATCCCAGAAGGAAGCTGACGCACAAGAAAGCCCGCAAACAGTTTGCTGAAGACAAGCAGTCCAAGAACATGGATTACTGGAATGCCCTGTGGTCTGACGAGACCAAGATAAACTTGTTTGGCTCAGATGGTGTCCAGCATGTGTGGCGGCGCCCTGGTGAGAAGTACCAAGACAACTGTATCTTGCCTACAGTCAAGCATGGTGGTGGTAGCATCATGGTCTTGGGCTGCATGAGTGTTGCTGGCACTGGGGAGCTGCAGTTCATTGAGGGAAACATGAATTCCAACATGTACTGTGACATTCTGAAACAGAGCATGATCCCCTCCCTTCGAAAACTGGGCCTCATGGCAGTTTTCCAACAGGATAACGACCCCAAACACAACCTCCAAGATGACAACTGCCTTGCTGAGGAAGCTGAAGGTAAAGGTGATGGACTAAACCCAATTGAGCACCTGTGGCGCATCCTCAAGAGGAAGGTGGAGGAGTTCAAGGTGTCTAACATCCAACAGCTCCGTGATGTCATCATGGAGGAGTGGAAGAGGATTCCAGTAGCAACCTGTGCAGCTCTGGTGAATTCCATGCCCAGGAGGGTTAAGGCAGTGCTGGATAATAATGGTGGTCACACAAAATATTGACACTTTGGGCACAATTTGGACATGTTCACTGTGGGGTGTACTCACTTATGTTGCCAGCTATATAGACATTAATGGCTGTGTGTTGAGTTATTTTCAGAAGACAGTAAATCTACACTGCTATACAAGTTGTACACTGACTACTCTAAGTTATATCCAAGTTTCATGTCTATAGTGTTGTCCCATGAAAAGATATAATAAAATATTTGCAGAAATGTGAGGGGTGTACTCACTTTTGTGATACACTGTATATATCTATATATCTATATATATACTGTATATATATATATATATATATATATATATAGAGAGAGAGAGAGAGAGAGAGAGAGAGAGAGAGAGAGAGAGAGAGAGAGAGAGAGAGATATCCAGGCAGATATCCAGACAGACTGATAGAGATAGACACAGAATAATAAACCACATATTATAAAGTGTATAAATCTTAAACATTTTAAAGGCCCGGACACGACCTGTGGAGCAGTGATGAGTTTGTACCCTTTATTTTTCATGATGGCAGCGAGGTGGCTGCTTTTATTCCCAGGAGCTGCACAGGCGTCGATCACGTGAGCTCCGACCGGCGGGTCGAGGAGGTGAGCGGGGAGGCAGCTGGCCTACACACAGCAACAATTCATCATATAATAAATAACAATAATTAATACGCACTAAGTATTCAATCATTTCATTTTCATGTTCTCATGCTGCTGCTTTAGCCTGGTCAGGGTCATGGTGGGACGGGTTTTCAGACAGTCAATGGGCGTGACGCAAGAACAAGAACAATCATGTATGTATGAAGACACCCGACAGGCCGATAGCACCGCAGGATTCGAACCCTAGATCTACTGATGCTGTATGAAGACACCCGACAGGCCGATAGCACCGCAGGATTCGAACCCTAGATCTACTGATGCCACCTGGGCTCACAGTCTGTACACAATCATGCATAAATGTAAAAAAGCACTTTTAGAACTCTGGTATAAGCTGTAAAATAACAAACTAGAGATAAAGACAGACTTATACTCAGAAGTGGGAATAAAAGCAGCATGTCAGAAGGGTTGTGTGTTACAGGACTGCAGCAGTGGAGGAAAGATAACTGGGTAATTGGATATGACTAGATTGGGATAAAACTAAAAATGCATGTATGGAATTTTTGGAGTCCGTCACCGCATGCTCGCGTCATTTTCATCTCTACTTGCGACGGCGTGAACTCTCACCTTGTCCTGCAGGATGATGTGCCCCGCCTTATACAGGTAATGATCGTGGAAATCCATTTTTGCACTGAAGACCAGAAGATCTCTGAGGTGCAGATCTTTCAGGAACTCTTTACCAGACAGACGGTACAAATCCTCAAGCCTGGAGACGCAAGCGACAGATGATTAGCTGACCGTTTCTCTTATTAGTTGAATTAATTAGGAGGACGGAACAGGACACAATATGCTG
>NW_026947172.1:27500-28991 GCF_030014385.1 Trichomycterus rosablanca | reverse complement strand
GACACACGCGAGACAGATAGATAGATAGATAGATAGATAGATAGATAGATAGATAGATAGATAGATAGATACTTTAAAGATTAGATAGATAGATAGATAGATAGATAGATAGATAGATAGATAGATAGATAGATAGATAGATAGATAGATAGATAGATAGATAGATAGATAGATAGATAGATAATTTAAAGATTAGATAGATAGATAGATAGATAGATAGATAGATAGATAGATAGATAGATAGATAGATAGATAGATAGATAGATAGATAGATAGATAGATACTTTAAAGATTAGATAGATAGATAGATAGATAGATAGATAGATAGATAGATAGATAGATAGATAGATAGATAGATAGATAGATAATTTAAAGATTAGATAGATAGATAGATAGATAGATAGATAGATAGATAGATAGATAGATAGATAGATAGATAGATAGATAGATAGATAGATAGATAGATAGATAGATAAGTAGGTAGATAGGTAGGTAGGTAGGTAGGTAGGTAGGTAGATAGATAGATAGATAGATAGATAGATAGATAGATAGATAGATAGATAGATAGATAGATAGATAGATAGATAGATAGATAGATACTTAAGATAGATAGATAGATAGATAGATAGATAGATAGATAGATAGATAGATAGATACTTTAAAGATTAGATAGATAGATAGATAGATAGATAGATAGATAGATAGATAGATAGATAGATAGATAGATAGATAGATAGATAGATAATTTAAGATTAGATAGATAGATAGATAGATAGATAGATAGATAGATAGATAGATAGATAGATAGATAGATAGATAGGTAGGTAGGTAGGTAGGTAGGTAGGTAGATAGATAGATAGATAGATAGATAGATAGATAGATAGATAGATAGATAGATAGATAGATAGATACTTTAAAGATTAGATAGATAGATAGATAGATAGATAGATAGATAGATAGATAGATAGATAGATAGATAGATAGATAGATAGATAGATAGATAGATAGATGATAGATAGATAGATAATTTAAAATTAGATAGATAGATAGATAGATAGATAGATAGATAGATAGATAGATAGATAGATAGATAGATAGATAGATAGATAGATAGATAAGTAGGTAGGTAGGTAGGTAGAGTAGGTAGGTAGGTAGATAGATAGATAGATAGATAGATAGATAGATAGATAGATAGATAGATAGATAGATAGATAGATAGATAGATAAGTAGGTAGGTAGGTAGGTAGGTAGGTAGGTAGGTAGGTAGGTAGGTAGGTAGATAGATAGATAGATAGATAGATAGATAGATAGATAGATAGATAGATAGATAGATAGATAGATAGATAGATAGATACTTTAAAGATTAGATAGATAGATAGATAGATAGATAGATAGATAGATAGATAGATAGATAGATAGATAGATAGATAGATAGATAGATAGATAGATACTTTAAAGATTAGATAGATAGATAGATAGATAGATAGATAG
>NW_026947172.1:2500-12500 GCF_030014385.1 Trichomycterus rosablanca | reverse complement strand
AGATAGATAGATAGATAGATAGATAGATAGATAGATAGATAGATAGATAGATAGATAGATAGATAGATAATTTTAAAATTAGATAGATAGATAGATAGATAGATAGATAGATAGATAGATAGATAGATAGATAGATAGATAGATAGATAGATAGATAGATAGATAGATACTTTAAAGATTAGATAGATAGATAGATAGATAGATAGATAGATAGATAGATAGATAGATAGATAGATAGATAGATAGATAGATAGATAGATAGATAGATAGATAGATAATTTTAAAATTAGATAGATAGATAGATAGATAGATAGATAGATAGATAGATAGACAGACAGACAGACAGACAGACAGACAGACAGACAGACAGACAGACAGACAGACAGATAGATAGATAGATAGATAGATAGATAGATAGATAGATAGTAGATAGATAGATAGATAGATAGATAGATAGATAGTTAGATAGTTAGATAGATTAGATAGATAGATAGATAGATAGATAGATAGAGAGATTGATAGATAGATAGATAGTTAGATAGATAGATAGATAGATAGATTGATAGATAGAGATAGTTAGATAGATAGATAGATAGATTGAGAGATTGAGTGATGTGTGAGTGATAGTGTGAGTGATAGATGTGAAGTAGTGTGATAGATTGAGAGTAGATAGAGTGTGAGATAGTAGAGAGTGAAGTAAGATGAGAGTGTGAGAGAGTGAGAGAGAGTGAGTAGTGAGTGAGAGTAGAGTGTTTGTGAGATAGTGTGAGTGTAGTGTGAGTGAGAGTTGGGGTTTGATGAGAGTGTGTGTGTGTGAGTGTGTGAGTGTGAGTGAGTGGTGTAGTGTGAGTGAGTGTGAGAGAGTGTGAGTGTGTAGAGTGTGAGTGTGAGTGAGTGTGTAGTGTGTGAGTGTGTGTTGGAGGGTGGGTGGGAGGGTGGGTGGGTGGTGGGAGGGTGGTGTGGGTGAGTGGGTGTGAGTGTGTGTGAGTGTAGTGTGTGTGAGTGTGTGTGTGTGAGTGTGTGTGAGTGTGTGTGTGTGTGTGAGAGTGTGTGTGAGTGAGTGTGTGTGTGTGAGTGTGTGTGTGAGTGTGTGTGAGTGTGTGTGTGTGTGTGTGAGTGTGTGTGTGTGTGTGTGTGTGTGTGTGTGTGTGTGTGTTGGGGTTTTGGTGTGTGTGTGTGTGTGTGTGTGTGTGTGAGTGTGTGAGTGTGTGTGAGTGTGTGTGAGTGTGTGTGAGTGTGTGAGTGTGTGTGTGTGAGTGTGTGTGTGTGTGTGTGTGTGTGTGAGTGTGTGTGTGTGTGTGTGTGTGTGTGTGTGTGTGTGTGAGTGTGAGGGTTGTGGTGTGTGTGTGAGTGTGTGTGTGTGTGAGTGTGTGTGTGAGTGTGTGAGTGTGACGGGTTTGTGGTGTGTGTGAGTGTGTGTGTGTGTGTGTGTGTGTGTGTGTGTGTGTGTGTGTGTGTGTGTTGCGGGCGACGGGGGGTGAGAGAGCGGGGAGACGAAGCAGGGGGGGGGGGGGTGTGTGTGTATCTAGAGTGTATGTGGTGCGTGAGTGAGTGAGTGAGTGCGTGAGTGAGTGAGTGAGTGAGTGAGTGAGTGAGTGAGTTGAGGGTTTGGTGAGTGAGTGAGTGAGTGAGTGAGTGAGTGAGTGAGTGCGTGAGTGAGTGAGTGAGTGAGGGTTTGAGTGAGTGAGTGAGTGAGTGAGTGAGTGAGTGAGTGAGTGAGTGAGTGAGTGAGTGAGTGAGTGAGTGAGTGAGTGAGTGAGTGAGTGAGTGAGTGAGTGAGTGAGTGAGTGAGTGAGTGAGTGAGTGAGTGAGTGAGTGAGTGAGTGAGTGAGTGAGTGAGTGGGGTGAGTGAGTGAGTGCGTGAGTGAGTGAGTGAGTGAGTGAGTGAGTGAGTGAGTGAGTGAGTGCGTGAGTGAGTGAGTGAGTGAGTGAGTGAGTTGAGGGTTTGGTGAGTGAGTGAGTGAGTGCGTGAGTGAGTGAGTGAGTGAGTGAGTGAGTGAAGTGAGTGAGTGAGTGAGTGAGTGAGTGAGTGAGTGAGTGAGTAAGTGAGTAAGTAAGTAAGTAAGTAAGTAAGTAAGTAAGTAAGTCAGTAAGTAAGTAGGTGGGTGAGTGAGTGAGTGAGTGAGTGAGTGAGTGAGTGAGTGAGTGAGTGAGTGAGTGAGTGAGTGAGTGAGTGCGTGAGTGAGTGAGTGAGTGAGTGAGTGAGTGAGTGCGTGAGTGCGTGAGTTGGGTTTTGGTGAGTGAGTGAGTGAGTGAGTGAGTGAGTGAGTGAGTGAGTGAGTGAGTGAGTGAGTGAGTGAGTGAGTGAGTGAGTGAGTGAGTGAGTGAGTTGAGGGTTTGGTGAGTGAGTGAGTGCGTGAGTGAGTGAGTGAGTTGGGGTTTTGGTGAGTGAGTGAGTGAGTGAGTGAGTGAGTGAGTGAGTGAGTGAGTGAGTGAGTGAGTGAGTGAGTGAGTGAGTGAGTGAGTGCGTGCGTGAGTTGAGGGTTTGGTGAGTGAGTGAGTGAGTGAGTGAGTGAGTGAGTGAGTGAGTGAGTGAGTGCGTGGTGAGTGAGTGAGTGAGTGAGTGAGTTGAGGGTTTGGTGAGTGCGTGAGTGCGTGAGTGAGTGAGTGCGTGAGTGAGTGAGTGAGTGAGTGAGTGAGTGAGTGCGGGAGGGAGGGCGGGAGGGCGGGAGGGCGGGAGGGAGGGAGGGAGGGAGGGAGTGAGTGAGTGAGTGAGTGAGTGAGTGAGTGAGTGAGTTGGGGTTTTGGTGAGTGAGTGAGTGAGTGAGTGAGTGAGTGAGTGAGTGAGTGAGTGAGTGAGTGAGTGAGTGAGTGAGTGAGTGAGTGAGTGAGTGAGTGAGTTGAGGGTTTGGTGAGTGAGTGAGTGAGTGCGTGAGTGAGTGAGTGAGTGAGTGAGTGAGTGAGTGAGTGAGTGAGTGAGTGAGTGAGTGAGTGAGTTGGGGTTTTGGTGAGTGAGTGAGTGAGTGCGTGAGTGAGTGAGTGAGTGAGTGAGTGAGTGAGTGAGTGAGTGAGTGAGTGAGTGAGTGAGTGAGTGAGTGAGTGAGTGAGTTGAGGGTTTGGTGAGTGAGTGAGTGAGTGAGTGAGTGGTGAGTGAGTGAGTGAGTGAGTGAGTTGAGGGTTTGGTGAGTGAGTGAGTGAGTGAGTGAGTGAGTGAGTGAGTGAGTGAGTGAGTGAGTGAGTGAGTGAGTGAGTGAGTGAGTGAGTGAGTGAGTTGGGGTTTTGGTGAGTGAGTGCGTGAGTGAGTGAGTGAGTGAGTGAGTGAGTGAGTGAGTGAGTGAGTGAGTGAGTGAGTGAGTGAGTGAGTGAGTGAGTGAGTGAGTGAGTGAGTGAGTGAGTGAGTTGAGGGTTTGGTGAGTGAGTGAGTGAGTGAGTGAGTGAGTGAGTGAGTGAGTGAGTGAGTTGAGGGTTTGGTGAGTGAGTGAGTGAGTGAGTGAGTGAGTGAGTGAGTGAGTGAGTGAGTGAGTGAGTGAGTGAGTGAGTGAGTGACGTGAGTGAGTGAGTGAGTGAGTGAGTTGGGGTTTTGGTGAGTGAGTGAGTGAGTGAGTGAGTGAGTGAGTGCGTGAGTGAGTGAGTGAGTGCGTGAGTGAGTGAGTGAGTGAGTGAGTGAGTGAGTTGAGGGTTTGGTGAGTGAGTGAGTGAGTGAGTGAGTGAGTGAGTGAGTGAGTGAGTGAGTGAGTGAGTGAGTGAGTGAGTGAGTGAGTGAGTGCGTTGAGGGTTTGGTGAGTGAGTGAGTGAGTGAGTGAGTGAGTGAGTGAGTGAGTGAGTGAGTGAGTGAGTGAGTGAGTGAGTGAGTGAGTGAGTGAGTGAGTGAGTTGAGGGTTTGGTGAGTGAGTGAGTGAGTGAGTGAGTGAGTGAGTGAGTGAGTGAGTGAGTGAGTGCGTGAGTGAGTGAGTGAGTGAGTGAGTGAGTGAGTGAGTGAGTGCGTTGAGGGTTTGGTGAGTGCGTGAGTGAGTGAGTGAGTGAGTGAGTGAGTGAGTGAGTGAGTGAGTGAGTGAGTGAGTGAGTGAGTGCGTGAGTGAGTGAGTGAGTGAGTGAGTTGAGGGTTTGGTGAGTGAGTGAGTGAGTGAGTGAGTGAGTGAGTGAGTGAGTGAGTGAGTGAGTGAGTGAGTGAGTGAGTGAGTGAGTGAGTGCGTGAGTGAGTGAGTTGAGGGTTTGGTGAGTGAGTGAGTGAGTGAGTGAGTGAGTGAGTGAGTGAGTGACGTGAGTGAGTGAGTGAGTGCGTGAGTGAGTGAGTGCGTGCGTGAGTGAGTGAGTGAGTTGAGGGTTTGGTGAGTGCGTGAGTGAGTGAGTGAGTGCGTGAGTGAGTGAGTGAGTGAGTGCGTGCGTGAGTGAGTTGAGGGTTTGGTGAGTGAGTGAGTGAGTGAGTGAGTGAGTGAGTGAGTGAGTGCGTGAGTGAGTGAGTGAGTGAGGAGGGAGGGAGGGCGGGAGGGAGGGAGGGCGGGAGGGAGGGAGGGAGGGAGGGCGGGAGGGGGAGTGAGTGAGTGAGTGCGTGAGTGAGTGAGTGAGTGAGTGAGTGAGTGAGTTGGGGTTTTGGTGAGTGCCAGTGAGTGAGTGAGTGAGTGAGTGAGTGAGTGAGTGAGTGAGTGAGTGAGTTGAGGGTTTGGTGAGTGAGTGAGTGAGTGAGTGAGTGAGTGAAGTGCGTGAGTGAGTGAGTGAGTGAGTGAGTGAGTGAGTTGGGGTTTTGGTGAGTGAGTGAGTGAGTGAGTGAGTGAGTGAGTGAGTGAGTGAGTGAGTGAGTGAGTGAGTGAGTGAGTGAGTGAGTGAGTTGAGGGTTTGGTGAGTGAGTGAGTGAGTGAGTGCGTGAGTGAGTGGTGAGTGAGTGAGTGAGTGAGTGAGTGAGTGAGTGAGTGAGTGAGTGAGTGAGTGAGTGAGTGAGTGAGTGAGTGAGTGAGTTGAGGGTTTGGTGAGTGAGTGCGTGAGTGAGTGAGTGAGTGAGTGAGTGCGTGAGTGAGTGAGTGAGTGAGTGAGTGAGTGAGTTGGGGTTTTGGTGAGTGAGTGAGTGAGTGAGTGAGTGAGTGAGTGAGTGAGTGAGTGAGTGAGTGAGTGAGTGAGTGAGTGAGTGAGTGAGTGAGTTGAGGGTTTGGTGAGTGAGTGAGTGAGTGAGTGAGTGAGTGAGTGAGTGAGTGAGTGAGTGAGTGAGTGAGTGAGTGCGGGAGTGAGTGAGTGAGTGAGTGAGTGAGTGAGTGAGTTGAGGGTTTGGTGAGTGGTGAGTGAGTGAGTGAGTGAGTGAGTGAGTGAGTGAGTGAGTGAGTGAGTGAGTGCGTGAGTGAGTGAGTGAGTGAGTGAGTGAGTGAGTTGCAGGGTTTGGTGAGTGAGTGAGTGAGTGCGTGAGTGCGTGAGTGAGTGCGTGAGTGAGTGAGTGAGTGAGTGAGTGAGTGAGTGCGTGAGGGAGGGAGGGAGGGAGGGAGGGCGGGAGGGAGGGAGGGAGGGAGGGAGGGAGGGAGGGAGGGAGGGAGGGAGGGAGGGAGGGAGTGCGTGAGTGAGTGAGTGAGTGAGTGAGTGAGTGAGTGAGTGAGTGAGTTGGGGTTTTGGTGAGTGAGTGAGTGAGTGAGTGAGTGAGTGAGTGAGTGAGTGAGTGAGTGAGTGAGTGAGTGAGTGAGTGAGTGAGTGAGTGAGTGAGTGAGTTGAGGGTTTGGTGAGTGAGTGAGTGAGTGAGTGAGTGAGTGAGTGAGTGAGTGAGTGAGTGAGTGAGTGAGTGAGTGAGTTGGGGTTTTGGTGAGTGAGTGAGTGAGTGAGTGAGTGAGTGAGTGAGTGAGTGAGTGAGTGAGTGAGTGAGTGAGTGAGTGAGTGAGTGAGTGAGTGAGTGAGTGAGTGAGTTGAGGGTTTGGTGAGTGAGTGAGTGAGTGAGTGAGTGAGTGAGTGAGTGAGTGCGTGAGTGAGTGAGTGAGTGAGTGAGTGAGTGAGTTGAGGGTTTGGTGAGTGAGTGAGTGAGTGAGTGAGTGAGTGAGTGAGTGAGTGAGTGAGTGAGTGAGTGAGTGAGTGAGTGAGTGAGTGAGTGAGTGAGTGAGTGAGTGAGTTGGGGTTTTGGTGAGTGAGTGAGTGAGTGAGTGAGTGAGTGAGTGAGTGAGTGAGTGAGTGAGTGAGTGAGTGAGTGCGTGAGTGAGTGAGTGAGTGAGTGAGTGAGTGAGTTGAGGGTTAGGTGAGTGAGTGAGTGAGTGAGTGAGTGAGTGAGTGAGTGAGTGAGTGAGTGAGTGAGTGAGTGAGTTGAGGGTTTGGTGAGTGAGTGAGTGAGTGAGTGAGTGAGTGAGTGAGTGAGTGAGTGAGTGAGTGAGTGAGTGAGTGAGTGAGTGAGTGAGTTGGGGTTTTGGTGGTGAGTGAGTGCGTGAGTGAGTGAGTGAGTGAGTGAGTGAGTGCGTGAGTGAGTGAGTGAGTGAGTGAGTGAGTGAGTGAGTGAGTGAGTTGAGGGTGGTGAGTGAGTGAGTGAGTGAGTGAGTGAGTGAGTGAGTGAGTGAGTGAGTGAGTGAGTGAGTGAGTGAGTGAGTTGAGGGTTTGGTGAGTGAGTGAGTGAGTGAGTGAGTGAGTGCGTGAGTGAGTGAGTGAGTGAGTGAGTGAGTGAGTGAGTGAGTACAGTAAGTCAGTAAGTACGTAGTAAGTAAGTAAGTAAGGTAGGTGGTGCGTGAGTGAGTGAGTGAGTGAGTGCGTGAGTGAGTGAGTGAGTGAGTGAGTGAGTGAGTGAGTGAGTGAGTGAGTGAGTGCGTTGAGGGTTGGTGAGTGAGTGAGTGAGTGAGTGAGTGAGTGAGTGAGTGAGTGAGTGAGTGAGTGAGTGAGTGAGTGAGTGAGTGAGTGCGTGAGTGAGTGAGTGAGTGAGTGAGTGAGTGAGTTGAGGGTTTGGTGCGTGAGTGAGTGAGTGAAGTGAGTGAGTGAGTGAGTGAGTGAGTGAGTGAGTGAGTGAGTGAGTGAGTGAGTGAGTGAGTGAGTGAGTTGAGGGTTTGGTGAGTGAGTGAGTGCGTGAGTGAGTGAGTGAGTGAGTGAGTGAGTGAGTGCGTGAGTGAGTGAGTGAGTGAGTGAGTGAGTGAGTGAGTGAGTGAGTTGAGGGTTTGGTGAGTGCGTGAGTGAGTGAGTGAGTGGAGTGAGTGAGTGAGTGAGTGAGTGAGTGAGTGCGTGAGTGAGTGAGTGAGTGAGTGAGTGAGTGAGGTGAGTGAGTTGAGGGTTTGGTGAGTGAGTGGTGAGTGAGTGAGTGAGTGAGTGCGTGAGTGAGTGAGTGAGTGAGTGCGTGAGTGAGTGAGTGAGTGAGTGAGTGCGTGAGTTGAGGGTTTGGTGAGTGCGTGAGTGAGTGAGTGAGTGAGTGAGTGAGTGAGTGAGTGCGTGAGTGAGTGAGTGACGTGAGTGAGTGAGTGAGTGAGTGAGTTGCGGGTTTGGTGAGTGAGTGAGTGCGTGAGTGAGTGAGTGAGTGAGTGAGTGAGTGACGTGAGTGAGTGAGTGAGTGAGTGAGTGAGTGAGTGAGTGAGTGAGTTGAGGGTTTGGTGCGTGAGTGAGTGAAGTGAGTGAGTGAGTGAGTGAGTGAGTGAGTGAGTGAGTGAGTGAGTGAGTGCGTGAGTGAGGGAGGAGGGCGGGAGTGAGTGAGTGAGTGAGGAGGGAGGGAGGGCGGGAGGGAGGGAGGGAGGGAGGGAGTGAGTGAGTGAGTGAGTGAGTGAGTGCGTGAGTGAGTGAGTGAGTGAGTGAGTGAGTGAGTGAGTGAGTGAGTGAGTTGGGGTTTGGTGAGTGAGTGAGTGAGTGAGTGAGTGAGTGAGTGAGTGAGTGAGTGAGTGAGTGAGTGAGTGAGTGAGTGAGTGAGTGAGTGAGTGAGTGAGTGAGTTGAGGGTTTGGTGAGTGAGTGAGTGAGTGAGTGAGTGAGTGAGTGAGTGAGTGAGTGAGTGAGTGAGTGAGTGAGTGAGTGAGTGAGTGAGTGAGTGAGTTGGGGTTTTGGTGAGTGAGTGCGTGAGTGAGTGAGTGAGTGAGTGAGTGAGTGAGTGAGTGAGTGAGTGAGTGAGTGAGTGAGTGAGTGAGTGAGTGAGTTGAGGGTTTGGTGAGTGAGTGAGTGAGTGAGTGAGTGAGTGAGTGAGTGAGTGAGTGAGTGAGTGAGTGAGTGAGTGAGTGAGTGAGTGAGTTGAGGGTTTGGTGAGTGAGTGAGTGAGTGAGTGAGTGAGTGAGTGAGTGAGTGCGTGAGTGAGTGAGTGAGTGAGTGAGTGAGTGAGTGAGTGAGTGAGTGAGTGAGTGAGTTGAGGGTTTGGTGAGTGAGTGAGTGAGTGAGTGAGTGAGTGAGTGAGTGAGTGAGTGAGTGAGTGAGTGAGTGAGTGAGTTGAGGGTTTGGTGAGTGAGTGAGTGAGTGAGTGAGTGAGTGAGTGAGTGAGTGAGTGAGTGAGTGAGTGAGTGAGTGAGTGAGTGAGTGAGTGAGTGAGTGAGTGAGTGAGTGCAGGGTGGTGCGTGAGTGAGTGAGTGAGTGAGTGAGTGAGTGAGTGAGTGAGTGAGTGCGTGAGTGAGTGAGTGAGTGAGTGAGTGAGTGAGTGAGTGAGTGAGTGAGTGAGTGAAGTGAGTGAGTAGAAGTGAGTGAGTGAGTGAGTGAGTGAGTGAGTGGTGGTGAGTGAGTGAGTGAGTGAGTGAGTGACGTGAGTGAGTGAGTGAGTGAGTGAGTGAGTGAGTGAGTGAGTGAGTGAGTAGTGAGGGTTTGGTGAGTGAGTGAGTGAGTGAGTGAGTGAGTGAGTGAGTGAGTGAGTGAGTGAGTGAGTGAGTGAGTGAGTGAGTGAGTGAGGGTTAGGTGAAGTAGTGAGTGAGTGAGTGAGTGAGTGAGTGAGTGAGTGAGTGAGTGAGTGAGTGAGTGAGTGAGTGAGTGGTGAGTGAGTGAGTGAGTGAGTGCGTGAGTGAGTGAGTGAGTGCGTGAGTGAGTGAGTGAGTGAGTGAGTGAGTGAGTGAGTTGAGGGTTTGGTGAGTGAGTGAGTGAGTGAGTGAGTGACGTGAGTGAGTGAGTGAGTGAGTGAGTGAGTGAGTGAGTGAGTGAGTGAGTGAGTGAGTGCGTGAGTGAGTGAGTGAGTTGAGGGTTTGGTGAGTGAGTGAGTGAGTGAGTGAGTGAGTGAGTGAGTGAGTGAGTGAGTGAGTGAGTGAGTGAGTGAGTGAGTGAGTGAGTGAGTGAGTGCGTGAGTGTGGTGCGTGAGTGAGTGCGTGAGTGGTGAGTGAGTGAGTGAGTGAGTGAGTGAGTGAGTGAGTGAGTGAGTGCAGTGAGTGCGTGAGTGAGTGAGTGCGTGAGTGAGTGAGTGAGTGAGTGAGTGAGTGCGTTGGGGTTTTGAGTGAGTGAGTGAGTGCGTGAGTGAGTGAGTGAGTGAGTGAGTGAGTGCGTGAGTGAGTGCGTGGTGAGTGAGTGAGTGAGTGAGTGAGGGTTGGTGAGTGAGTGAGTGAGTGAGTGAGTGAGTGAGTGCGTGCGTGAGTGAGTGAGTGCGTGAGTGAGTGAGTGAGTGAGTGACGTGAGTAAGTACGTGAGTAAGTAAGTGAGTGAGTGAGTGAGTGAGTGAAGTGAGTGAGTGAGTGAGTGAGTGAGTGAGTGAGTGAGTGCGTGAGTGAGTGCGTGAGTGCGTGAGTGAAGTGAGTGAGTGAGTGAGTGAGTGAGTGAGTGAGTGAGTGAGTGCGTGAGTGAGTGAGTGAGTGAGTGAGTGAGTGAGTGAGTGAGTGAGTGAGTGAGTGAGTGCGTGAGTGAGTGAGTGAGTGAGTGAGTGAGTGAGTGAGTGAGTGCGTGAGTGAGTGAGAGTGGTGAGTGAGTGAGTGAGTGAGTGAGTGAGTGAGTGCGTGAGTGAGTGAGTGAGTGAGTGAGTTGAGGGTTGGTGGTGAGTGCGTGAGTGAGTGAGTGAGTGCGTGAGTGAGTGAGTGAGTGAGTGAGTGAGTGAGTGAGTGAGTAGAAGTGAGTGAGTGGTGAGTGAGTGAGTGAAGTGAGTGAGTGAGTGAGTGAGTGAGTGCGTGAGTGAGTGAGTGAGTGAGTGAGTGCGTGAGTGAGTGAGTGCAGTGAGTGCGGGTGATTGGTGAGTGCGTGAGTGAC
>NW_026947171.1:0-29028 GCF_030014385.1 Trichomycterus rosablanca | reverse complement strand
AAATGCAGGAATCGATGCATATTAAGGAATAAAATATAACTGACCAGATAAAACATAAATATCTGGAGTTTATACAGTCTGCAATGAAATAAAAGTCAAAGTAAATGTAAGAAACACTTAATGTGCATTTTTTTCATACTGTCCCAAATCTGATTTCGGGTTGTAGTTTTTAGTCAGAGTTAACCACAGCACGCTCTCAAAAGCCGTTCTCACGCAAAGGAAGCGTGCCAGAGCTTAACAGAAAGTCCAGATATGAATTGTCAAGTTGCTGATGCTATTTACTGGCATTATTACAATTGTCATTACTTTTATATGCTGTCTATTTATGAACTTTGATATTAATGCAGCTTTATGTATTTTTATTACACATAATATTTAAACACATGTGTGTCTAACGTGTGAACTGAGGACTGAAAGAAAGGTCAGATGATGCCTCTATGGCTTGTAATTAAGAGAGAGAATGAGTGGGTGCAGGCAGCATGCCATGCAGTTTCAGTCTTCCTCATACAGTGTTTCATTCGTCTGTCTTCCACGTCCATACTGTCATTTGTATTTCTAAGAAAAGGTTGTTTTCAGTATTATATGTTTAATATACACTATATGGCTAGAACTATGTGGACACCTGACCATGAGCTTGTTGGACATCCTGTGTCAACGCTATAGCAATTAATATGGAGGCCTGGCTTGGAAATTAGGGCTATGTAAAGGCCACTGAAGCGCCTCCACACCAAACTTGTCAAACCATGTTGTTATTTTTACCGCGGTGGGTTTAATTCACTGGGCACAAGGTAGGAAACGCTCCAAACAGGTCACCAATCAGGTCACCAATCCATCACAGGGCAAACACACACTCCTACCTTGGGCTATTTTAGTAGCTCTAATTTACCTGACTGCATGCCTTTGGACTGAGGGAGCAAACCAGAACACACTTACATGGGGAGAACATGCAAACTCTACTTAAAAAAGGCCCTTCTAGCTGTGAGGTGATAGTGCTTCCGACCCAAGGCATAAACTCACTCACTCATTTAACCCAGCTTTCCAATGGGCACAAGGCACACAGTAACACCCTGGACGGGGCCTGTCCATCGCAGGGCGGACAAATATGCACACACACACACACACACACACACACACCTATTCACCTATAGGGCAATTCAGTGTCTCCAGTTCACCTCAATTGCATGTTTTTGGACTGAAAACGGAGCAGACACGAGGAGAACATGCAAACTCTAGACAGAAAGGACCTAGACCCGACACCTGGGAATCACACCCCGGACCGTCTCGCCGTGAGGTGACAGTGCTACCCACCCGAGGCATAAACATGTCGTTGGCTTGTAACATATTTATGTCATTGATTTTATTCACTCCTTAGCAATGGTTGTGACAATAATTGGGATAATTAACAATATGGGGTGTCCATATACTTTTGGAAATATAGTGAATATATTTTTTTACATTAATGTATACTGTTTTTTTACAATTATATTTTTAATATGCATATATTTTGTAAAAATTGTATTTATATTTTGTTTATGTGGAATTTAAAATTAAAACATGCTTTTACACGAGTTGTGTGACTAAGTGCAGTACGGTACGTTCGATTTAAAGTAGATCTGTTACAGTTATAACATTTTTGCGGGTGAATTATTTTCAGGTTACAGATCACTGCAGAAGTGTTTTTTTTCCGTTGGCTGTATGCCACCCACACTGGCACAATAAATTTCCATTCTATGAAGAACAGCATTGTAATAAATGACATTAAATATATAAAACCTTTGCATAATACTTAAATATGCAAATATAACAGTGTAAAGGTAACACCTTTATATCTGATGAATACGGCACTTATTTGCAACATCAGTAGTTTATTAGGTTAAGAGCACTGTCTTATTCTTATACAGCTTATACTGTACTAAAGATCTTACTAGAGTCTCAGTAACAGACATCCCAAGTTGCAAAAACTCATTTCAGGGAGGTACCCCCAGACCCGGACTTCGACCCTGACCCCCCAAAGCACAAAAAATATTTAAAAAAAGCTAAAAAAAAAAGCTCTCACACACACCTAAGGATACATTAATGTGTACTACATAGTGCACTAGATAGTGTGAAAGATAATATATTTATGTTCCCTACATAGCGCACTAGATTATATATTAGAAAAGAATTTATGTTCCTTACTTACTGCACTAGATAGTGTACTAGATAATAGATTTATGTTTCCTACATAATGCTTTAGGCAGTGTATTAGTTAACGGATTTAGGTTCCCTACATAGTGCACTAAATTGTAGATCAGATAACGGATTTATGTTCGCTACATAGTGCACTAGATAGAATTTTAGATATGAATTTATGTTCGCTACATAGTGCACTAGATAGTATTTTAGATATGAGTTTATGTTCCCTACGTAGTGCACTAGATAGTGAATTAGACAATTGGTTTATGTTCTCTACACAGTGCACTAGATTGTATATCAGATCACGGATTGATGTTCCCTACATAGTGCACTAGATAGTGTTAGATAACGCATTCATGTTCACTACATAGTGCACTAGAAAGTATAACTAGATAATGATTTGTGTTCTTTACATAGTGCACTAGATAGTGTATTACATAATTGATTTATGTTCCCTACACAGTGCACTAGATTGTATATCAGATCAGGGATTTATGTTCCCTACACAGTGTGCTAGATTGTATATCAGATCAGGGATTTATGTTCCCTACACAGTGCGCTAGATTGTATATCAGATAACGGATTTAATACACGATCGGGGAATAAAGTCTGTGTCGCCTGCGTGCGTGTGCGTGCGTGTGTGTGTGCGCGCGCGCTCTTGGTCGCTCTCCGGGAGATTTGATCTGACTTGCGGGCATCAGGGAGCCGCTGTGTATATGCGGGAGACTCCCGGAACTTCCGGGAGACTTGGGATATCTGCAGTAATACCCATGCTTTTGGAAATCTAGTAATCAGTAATGAAACATAATTACAATTATAATACTAAATGTGTCTAAAAACTAAATGTAAAATATAAATCGACTAAACATCTAGCTTGCTTAAATGTCCGTATTTAGCACTCGCTTCTGTTATTTTCTTTGTCGAAAACAAACGAATCAGTTGATTCATGATTCATTTTGAATCGGTTGATTCATTTTGAATCGGTTGATTCATTTTGATTCATAGCTGTACAAGCTCTTCACAGAATCAAACGTGACTAATTAAAAACACATTCGAGTCTATTTTTGATCAAATATTTGAATAATTAACACAATGAGTGGTGCAATTTCAAGAATTGATTAATTAAATAGCAAATATTTTTTATAGTGGTGTTTATTAATGAGAAATTGGAAGCATCTTTATTATATAATAAGAATAAGTGAACTCTAATTAACTGTTCATTTTGCCAAAAACTGTCATATTCACCATATGGACACTAATTAGTTGTAAATTAATAATAATAATAATAATAATAATAAATTAATAATATGTGGTCCATATTGTGAAGTGTAACCAAAATATTTCATTGTACTAAAAAACATAATTTAATGTCCATATTTTTAGGATATTTAAGAACAAGAATGCTAATTATAATACATAGGCCTCTAAACATTTTATTTATTCTACAATACTATTTATTTATACTATTATTATTTACACTTGTACTTTATTTAAACTATTATTTCTAATATTTATATACGTATAATTTAGGCAATCTGGTTTCTGCTATAGACATGACTGTTTTAAGCAACAATGAGGACGGGAGGAGTAGTAACTGGTCGTGTCTGAGAGACTCGGAGGGAGCTTATAGTCCGGATTTAGCACCATCTGATTTCCACCTTTTTGGACGCTCAAAGAAGCTTTAAGGGGACGGAGATTTTCATGTGATGATGATGTGAAAGCAGTGGGACATCGATGGCTCAGCACTCAACCAATAATAATAATAATAACAATACAATAGTAACAATAATACACATACATAGCGTAACGTAGTGGTTCTCAATCTGGCGGTCGAGGCTCACAGTCTGCTAAGTGGGTTCCAATTGCATTTTAAAGACGAGTAAAAAATAATCACATGTGAAGGGATGGGAAAATCAGTAGGATATTGGCATGGGTCTTTAATAGAATAGAATAGAATAGAATAGAATGCCTTTCGAACGCAGGGTCAGCCATTGTACCTGGAGCAGGGGTCTTGCTCAAGGGCCCTACAGTGGCTGCCTAGCAAAGCTGTCATTCGAACTCTCAACTTTTCAGTTGATAGTCCAAAGCCCTACCCAGTAGGCTACCACTGTTCATAAGGGTTAAGGACCTTTTTTTTTTAAACACAGGGGGGTCTGGTGTACAGCACAATAAATATACAGCCAAGAACAGGACCGTTAGAGATACGGAAGTTCGTGAGAGATGCTAAAGTGTTTACTGAACATTTTAAGCCTGTGGTAAATGTGAGATCACCAAGCTGAAACTGTGAATGTGTATTTCAATGTAGGTCAGTAGAGCGAGTAGAAATAACCTTTGCAACAATGATATTGTCTCTAAAATTCTGTGCTTTTAAGAAACTAGTTAAAATATCCGCTGATCTGAATTTACATAATGTCATTTACTCAACCCTATTTTGCGATCAAAAGCATGTTCTTTTTTTTTTTAAATAATTTTTCCCACTTTTTTCCTCCAATTTTCTCCCCTATTCTAGTCGTGTCCAATTACCCTGAATGCATCCTCTATACTGATTCGACCCTTCACCGCTGACTAGCAGCTCCACTTATACCATATAGAAGCACTTTGTAGTTCTACAATTACTGACTGTAATCCATCTGTTTCTCTGCATACTTTTTTAATGGTCAGGACCCCCACAGAGCAGGTATTATTTAGGTGGTGGATCATTCTCAGCACTGCAGTCACACTCACATGGTGGTGGTGTGTTAGTGTGTGTTGCGCTGGTATGAGTGGATCAGACGCAGCAGCGCTGCTGGAGTTTTTAAATACCGCGTCAACTTACTGTCCACTTTATTAGTTAGTCTCTCCACCTTGTAGATGTAAAGTCAGAGAGAATCGCTCATCTATTGCTGCTGTTTGAGTCGGTCATCTACTAGACCTCCATCAGTGGTCACAGGACGCTGCCCACAGGACGCTGTTGTCTAGATATTTTTGGTTGGTGGACTATTCTCAGTCCAGCAGTGACGGTGAGGTGTTTAAAAACTCCATCAGCATTGCTGTGTCTTATTCACTCATACCAGCACAACACACACTAACACACCACCACCATGTCAGTGTCACTGCAGTGCTGATAATGATCCACCACCCAAATAATACCTGCTCTGTGGTGGTCCTGGGACAGTCCTGACCATTAAAGAACAGCATGAAAGGGGTGCTTCTATATAAAATGGACAGTGAGTGTAGAAACAAGGTGGTGGTTTTAATGTTATGGCTGATCAGTGTATGTTTTAAATGTCTTGCCAAAAGATGGCGCTATTTTATTATGATTTGCCAGTAATATTGGGTTCCTGACTAGACGAATCCTCACAGCCAAGCATGGAGGTGAGTCAGTGATGATGTTAGAATGTTTTCTGCTGCAGGAACTGTCAGTTTTGACAATGTCACTGGCATAATGGATTCACAGAATAGCAAGGCATTATGAGAAGGAACGTTACCCTACTGTGGTAAAATTGACCCTTGGTGATGATTGGACTTTGCAACAGGACAATAATCCCAAGCACATTTCCAAGTAAACCAAAGGAGTTCTTGTTGTGTATTATCATTCAGCTCTATACAAATCACCATAACAGCTTTTAAGGGTCACATGGTTTGCACCTGTACATTATCCTCTCGACATATAAACCAATTTGAACTTCTGTTAGATGTCTGAACTAGTTACAATTATTATTTTGTTATTTCAGTTCATTTGTATTAAAGTATGTATTTTTTTCAATGGCCAATGTCACAAACCACTTTATACCTCATACGATCAAATATCTACACTACGTATCCAAAAGCGTGTGGACACCTGGCCATAGGATTGTTGGAAGGTCAATTCTAAATCAAGGTAATTAACATGGAGAGGTATTTGTGAGGTGGACGAGAAGTCATCTCCTCCTTGTTTCTACACTTACTGTCCATTTTATCAGCTCCACTTACCATAAAGAAGCACTTTGTAGTTCTACAATTACTGACTGTAGCCCATCTGTTTCTCTGCATGCTTTGTTAGCCCCCTTACATGCTGATCTTCAATGGTCAGGGACCCCCCACAGGATCACTACAGAGCAGGTATTATTTTGATTGTGGATCATTCTCAGCACTGCACTGACACTGACATGGTGGTGGTGTGTTAGTGTGTGCTGTACTGGTATGAGTGGCGTTTTTAAAAACCTCACTGTCACAGCTGGACTGGGAATAGTCCACCAACCAAAAACATCCAGACAACAGCGTCCCGTGGGCAGCGTCCTGTGACCACTGATGAAGGTCTAGAAGATGACCGGCTCAAACAGCAGCAATAGACGAGCGTTCGTCTCTGACTTTACATCTACAAGGTGGACCAACTAGGTAGGAGTGTCTAATAGAGTGGACAGTGAGTGGACACGGTATTTAAAAATCCACTCATACCAGCACAACACACACTAACACACCACCACCATGTCAGTCACTGCAGTGCTGAGAATCATCCACCACCTAAATAATACCTGCTCTGTAGTGGTCCTGTGGGGGTCCTGACCATTGAAGAACAGCATGAACGGGGGTTAACAAAGCACACAGAGAAACAGATGGGCTACAGTCAGTAATTGTAGAACTACAAAATGCTTCTATATAATCAGTGGAGCTGATAAAATGGACAGTGAGTGTAGAAACAAGTTGCAAGCATATCATTTACTTTATATACTTAATTTTACCTGCCTGTTAGCAATGGATGTTACTAGTGGTAGCCTAGTGGGTAGAGCTTTGGGCTATCAACCGGAAGATTGTCGGTCCAAATCCATGCTCTGCTATGCTGCTTGAGCAAGGCCCTGGACCAAGTCTGCTCCAGGGGCGCCGTACAATAGCCGACCATGTGGTTTGACCCCAGAATTGCAAACATGCTGGGGTGTGCGGGAAAACAATTTCATTATACTGTACACCTGTATGTATATATGACAATAAAGGCATACCACTTCTCTTCCTCTTCAAGATAAACCAGTTAGAGATTTAATCACAGCATGAAACCCACATTTCTACACAGTCGGACTACAAAACTGAACTGAGATCCGCAGCTGGCACGATCTGTTGCCTCCATACTCTGTTTTCGGCAAGACTTCACACAATGAACAAACCTCCCACAGTTTCCTGTGCCTGTGATCTTCAAGTACAGAGCGAGAGAACTACAATCGAAGTTAACTTACAATCGTGCGCAGTGCATCTGTCATCTCGGTCGGAGTGTCTGAATTCTGTGGAAGAGGTTTCCAAATGAATGTAATAACAAAACTCTTACCACAGTACTACCTCTTCTTCTAAAAACTTCCTCTTAACAAAGCAGGGATAGGGTTAGGGGTTTCTTTGTAAAGAAGACAATTTACTCTTCGGAATTTGGCTGCAACCTACCTCTCAATGCTCCAGTTAGGTTTTTGCCTCCACTTACCATATAGAAGCACTTTGTAGTTCTACAATTACTGAATGTAGTCCATCTATTTCTCTACATACTTTTTTAACCTGCTTTCACCCTGTTCTTCAATGGTCAGGACCCCCACAGGACCACCACAGAGCAGGTATTATTTCGGTGGTGGATCATTCTCAGCACTGCAGTTACAATGACATGGTGGTGGTGTGTTAATGTGTGTTGTGCTGGTATGAGTGGATTTTTAAATACCGTGTCCACTCACTGTCCACTCTATTAGACACTCCTACCTAGTTGGTCCACCTTGTAGATGTAAAGTCAGAGACGGTCGCTCATCTACTGCTGCTGTTTGAGTTGGTCATCTTCTAGACCTTCATCAGTGGTCACAGGAAGCTGCCCACGGGGCGCTGTTGGCTGGATGTTTTTGGTTGGTGGACTATTCTCAGTCCAGTGTGTTTAAAAACTCCAGCAGCGCTGCTGTGTCTTATCCACTCATACCAGCACAACACACACTAACACACAACCACCAGGTCAGTGTCACTGCAGGGCTGAGAATGATCCACTACCCAAATAATACCTGCTCTGTAGTGGTCCTGGGAGAGTCCTGACCATTAAAAAACAGCATGAAAGGGGGCAAACAAAAAGCATGCAGAGAAACAGATGGACAACAGTCAGTAATTGTAGAACTACAAAGTGCTTCTATATGGTAAGTGGAGCTGATAAAATGGACAGTGAGAGTAGAAACGTAGAAATGGAGGTGGTTTTAATGTTATTGCTGATCGGTGTATATTGGATACATTTTAGGAATGATTGTGATTTAAAAGTGTCCACATATTCGCATTGTTAAATTTCGCATTGATTACAAAATACTTTTACTAACCTATAAAGCGCTACATGGTCTGGCTCCACAGTATCTGAGTGAGCTTATTAATTACTACAACCCAGCACGTCCACTTCGTTCACAAGATGCAGGGTTACTTATAGTTCCTAAAATTAAAAAGACCAAAGCTGGTGGAAGAGCATTTTCTTACAAAGCTCCACAACTTTGGAATAATCTTCCTGCCTCTGTTCGGTATTCGGACACAGTCTCAATGTTTAAGTCTAAACTGAAAACATATTTATTTTCTCAGGCTTTTGATTAATATAGACAAAGGAGCAGAGCTTGGGGGTTCTTGGTCATAGAAACTTGTGGTGATCAGGGATGTTGGGTCGCTGTCGTTCTGCCTCTCTTGTCCAATCACTCTGGTTTGGGTAGGAGAGGTGGGCGCTGATGTCCTGTGAAAGCCTTCATGACCTTGTTACCTGCTCGCTCTCCCTTTTAGTTATGCTGTAATAATTAGGGCTGCCGGAGTCTAAAACTCTCTGTAAAACTGTTTGTCAACTAGCATTGTACATTATTAACTACATTCTCTGTTGTTTTACCCCGAGGTGGTTCTGATGGAAACCTGTTTACCCACCCAAGGTTATGGAATGAAGTCGAGACTGCCGTGCCAACAATGCTTCTCCTGCCTGATGTGACGGGAACCTGGCATGTTTGCACCAAGAATGTCAAGATCTCACTACAGACTTTATTACAGACTGGACTGAATAATAACTCTATTATTATTTACTTATTTATCTATTTATTTATTGCTATAAATAGTTCATTTTAATTCTGTGTTGTATGATTTCTGTTAATCCTGTTTATTTAAAGTATCCTCCAGGCTACCCAAGAGGGATGGGCCCTGCTGAGTCTGGTTCCTCTCAAAGTTTCTTCCTGTAATTTTAAGGAAGTTTTTCCTTGCCACTGTCGCCCTCGGCTTGCTCAACAGGGGTTTTTGTATCTGCTGGTCCTGGATTTTGTAAAGCTGCTTTGAGACAATGTCTATTGTAAAAAGCACTATATAAATAAATTTGACTTGACTTGACTGACATGAGATTTCTAATGGTCTTTTCATCAATCCTGAGTCCTCTGGGAAATCCATTGTAGTGCTTTTTCATAACTTGTTCTTTAAAGATGTTAAACAGACATGGTGAGACATTACATCCCTGTCGGATTCACTTTCTTACCGTGAGCCATGCTGATGTGTAAATGGCTGTCCTGACATCAGTTGAATGAAGACTGATTGTGTCCATTTTTCTGACCAGATTCAGTGTCCCAGACTTTTCTATTAATGAGACTTTTAATGGTTTGGGACCTGAGGACACTAATTGTTGCAGTTTTGCAAATGGATTTTTTGTCCATTCTTTCTTGGTACAAGAACTGCTTAACAGTCTGTGGTCACTGTCGTCTGATTCTCCTCTTCATGCTGCATCATACAATTTTAATAAGAGACAGATCTGGACTGCTGGAAGGCCAGTCAAGCACATGCATTTTGTGTCCACAAAGCCACACTGTTGTAGTGCGTACAGAATGAGAACTGGCATAATCTTGCTAAAATTATCATAAACTTCCCGCCTTGATGGCAGAATAAGTCTCTCTAAAACCTCAATATATGCCTCCCCATCAATGGTACCTTCACACATATGCAAGTCACTGATGCCATGGGCACTGATGCACCCTCATACCATGACAGATGTTGGCTTTTGCACTTTCATTGATAACTGTCTAGATGGTTGTTTTCATCTCAAAAACTCAATGTCCGTTTTTCCAGAAAATAAGCTGAACCCTGGACTCATCTGACCACAGCATACATTTCCACTGTATTTCAGACCATTTTAGATGATTGTGGCCTAGAGAAGTGTGGTGTTTCTGCACAGAATAGATGTACAGCTTTCTCTTTATGTAACAGAGTTTCAGGTTGCATTTCTTGATGCAGTGGCGAACTGAGTTAAGTGACAGTGGTTTTCTCATGAGCCCATGTGGCTATATTTATAACAGTAGCATGATGGTTTCTCATGCAATGTTGTTTGAGAGCTCAAAGGTCATGCATATTCAACAGTGGTTTCCGGCTTGCCCTACATAGACTGAGATCTCTCCAGATTCCCTGACTCTTTATACAATACAACACTATGATCATTATATCGACTAAATTACTGACTAAATTATTGCAATCTTGCATTAGAAATTTTTTTTAACTGATTTGCAATTCTCTACTGAAGTTTGGCACAAGTGCTTAGAAACAACCCATCACTGTTCATAAAGAATGATCCTTTTGTGGACCCTCCTTTTATACCCAATAATGATTTCTTCACATGTTACCAATTCACCTGCTTATTGTGGAACACTGTAATTTGAATATTCTATAAATGTCTCTTATTTTGCCTAATTTGTTTTTGTTTATAAAATACAATGAAACTGATTCTTCTTCTTAATACAATGATATACAACTGAAATACAACTTTTCTTTCTATTTTTCTTAGTTAAATACAGATTCAAGAGATAATTCTTATAAAACACAAATCACATATTTTTTTACTACATTTTACACACTGTCCTAACTGTTTTAGCAATCAGATTTGTATATTATTAAATGGGTGAACATTATCTAAAGCTGCATTTTCTGTTGTCTTTATCCCATATTAAAATTTAGTTTTAAGATCTGATTTAAATGTGACAACGTAGTAAAAAAAAATAGAAGAAATTAGGTGAGGGGAAAATACTTTTTCACAGCACTGTAAAAAACTTGAATATTGTCTGGAAAAACATCATCACATCAAAAGAACGTTTCTTGTGAGGGCGTTTTAGCCCTGTCACAAAATGACCTGCTAACATAATTTCAGTGATCTTCTCATTAGCTAAAGAGACAGTGTTAACGAGGACAAAGCAGCTGATATCACACATGCTGATTGAATTAGAAGAGCAGACTAGCTGCTTTAAATGTGCTTAAAATCATTGTCTTTTTCTGTTAACCATGGTTATCTCCAAGAACCATGTGCAGTCATCATTGCTTTACATAAAAAGGCTTCACAGTCAAGGACATTGCTGCTTGTAAAATTGCACCTAAATCAACCATTTATCAGATCATCAAAAACTTTAAGGAGAGAGGTTAGTTGCTGTGAAAAAGGCTTCAGGGCACCCAAGTAGGTACAGCAAGTGCCAGGACCATCTCATGAAGAGGATTCAGCTACGGAATCGGGTCAGCACCAGTGCAGAGCTTGCTCAAGAATGGCAGCAGGCAGGTGTGAAGCGAAGGCTTTTTGAGAATGGCCTGGTGTCAAGAAGGGATGCAAAGGACAGACTGACATTCTGCAGGAAGTACAGGGATTGGACTGCAGAGGACTGGGTAAAGTCATTTTTTTCTGATGAAGCCACCATCAGACTGTTTGTAACATCTGGAAAAATGATTGTTCGGAGAAGGAAGGAAGGAAGAAAGAAAAGATGGAGGGAATGAAGGAATACAGTGCAATTATTAATAGAGGAAGAATTGAGTGAAGAATAAATGAATAAAAGTACAGGGAGGTGCAGTTTTAAGTATACAGTGTATGATAAAAATTAAATAGAGATTAAATATTAAAATATAAAAGTGATAAAGATCATTTTCTTTACTCTTACATGTCCTGAGTTACACAATCTGATGTTTACAGATAGCATATATCCTCCGCCTTTGCATTTGCCGCAGAGCTTAGCATCCCTGTCCGCTCTCACTGTGATGAATCCGGGAATGTTCACATTAGCATGGGGTAATGTGATGTCAGAAGAGCAAAAGGACAAGCACTACCATGAGCGCTACCATGAGTCGTGTGTTATGCCAACAGTAAAGCATCCTGAAACCATTTATGTGTGGGGTTGCTTCTCATCCAAGGGAATGGGCTCACTCACAATTTTGCCTAAGAACACTGCCATGAATAAAAAAAGCAAAAAAAAAATCCAAAAAGCAATTTCTCCCAACCAGTCAGGAGCAATTGGGTGATAAACAATGTTTTTTCCAGTGTGATGGAGCACCATGTTACAATTTTGAACACAGACCATTGCAATTTTGGGTACATGGCCAGGAAACTCCCCAGATCCCATTGAGAATCTCAATCCACAAAAAAAACAGGTAGACAAACAAAAACACAGAAATTGTGAGCACTGATTAAGCATGAATGGGTTGCCATCAGTCAGGATTTGGCCCAGAAGCTGATATCCAGCATGCAAGGGCGAATTGCAGAAGTCTTATGAAATGCTTATAATTGTACTTTAGTATACCATAAAAATATTGGACAGTGGTAGCTTAGTGAGTAGAGTTTTGGGCTACCAATCAAAAGGTTAAGAGTTTGAATCACAGCTCTGCCATGCAGCCACTGTTGGGCCCTTGAGCAAGGCCCTTAACGCTCTTGACTCCAGGGGCGCCGTACAATGGCTGACCCTCTGCTTTGACTCCATCTTCCAAACAAGCTGGAATATGCAAAAAAAGAATTTTGTATATATGACAAATAAAGGCAATATTTTTTAAGTATATGACCAAAAGATTTAAAAACACTGAAGCAGCAAAAATTGTAAAAAACAAAATTTGTGTCAGTCTCAAAACTTTTGGCCACGACTTTACATAAGCCGTAACTTAATGATTGTGGAGAAGAATATATACATAAACCATACATGTTATATGGCCATGCTTGTTGCTGGCCAAGCTAATACTATTACAACCCCCTGGTCCTTATTTTAGGTTTCTTCAAGAATGTACTGACTTTGTTTCCTATTTTTTACTATCAACCAATAAAGCTTTAATTGTTAAAGACTTTAATGTTTGTTATAAAAATAGGCATGATCCACATTATCCACAGCTTATTTTATCTGTTTAATCTGTGGGTATCAGCCAGAATGTAATTGGACCTACTCACCACTGTAACTCTTGGTATTGACAACTTTGTTGTTCTACAACAAAATTACTTAATCTCAGATCACTATCTTTTAATATATGAACTGTGTTTAATTTTTGTCTACCACATTATCAATTTAAGTGCGCTATTACATCTGCTACTACATATGCATTCATTGATAACCTACCAGAATTAACTATTGTGTCACCATCAGAGCCTGAGAGCTTAAACAAGCAACCCAACACTGTATTTCACACTAACTTATATAATGTTGCACCAATTAAGATGACCATAAAAATTACCAAATGACCAAAGACGTTCTCTAAAAAAAGCAAAAAAATTGAAGCACAAATGGCAGAACACTAAACTGAAGGTGTACCAGATACAATGGCCAGTTGCCCTGGCTGAGTGTAAACATGCCCTTACAAGAGACAGACCTCTATATATATTTTTTCTTTAGTATAATAATAATAAGAATTCTAGATTAAGACAGTTTATAAACTTATTAAAAAGTCAAAGAAACTTAATGTAATATACCGTCCGAATGTACTACACTGTAAGCCCGGATAAGTTCAATCTACTTAAAAAATTTGAGGAAACCGGTTGCCTTAAAAAAGTTAAGTAATGTATAATGAAAACTTGAGTTAGCATAACTTAAAACATTAAGTTATTACACCTAAAAGGCAAGTTGATTAAACTTTCTTTTTTTTGTTATACCAACTGCTTTTCCCAATAATTCTACTCATTATCTTGAGCTCAATGGAAAAAAATATTGATTTTTTCTTAGTTTTCATGTTAATTACATTTTAAATATGAATTACAAATGTTTATAGAGAAACAGACACAATTATAAAATTATTTTTCTTTATTTCACTTCAGAAGTATTTACTTAAAATACAACATGTCAAGAAAACATCTTTAAAACTGTACAAACTGTATATAAAGTTCTGATGAAACACAAACAGCTCCTCACAGTAACCATGAACCTGTAAAACAACAAAAAGAAACAAGAAACAGAAGTATTAAAATCAACATTAACAGCATTAATTTAAGGATTAAAATAAAGCAAGCCAGCACACTCTTTGCTTCGTATGAAGGCTAGCATGCTAACATGCTAGCATGTAGCCTAAATACGGCAAATAAAGAAGCGCTGTTTGATTATTTATTTAGTGTCAACATTAAGATCATTTATTTTAAACAAAATTGTTAAGTAAAGTACAACACTTACCAAAATTAGACGGAAGATGAAAAAGCCCCATCAGACTGGTGTACATGCTACTCAAAAATAGCATAATGAGGAAGAAAATGTTTGTCCACTTAGTTTAACAAAGGTTCCACTTCACAAAAGACATTTCAGGAAGACAAGCTTACTTTTGCAAAAAGGTATGGGGGGGTAGATGGATTGACATTGATTAAAACAGATTTTGTCTTAAAACATAGCAGTCAGATTCTGTGTGGACTGTGCTGGGCCAATCTTCCACAGTGGATCATTTGTCTTACCCTGTCCAGAGCATCCTTCTCTGTCACCCAAACCACCTGCATTATTCTCAGCACTGCAGTGACAATGACATGGTGTGTGTTGTGCTGGTATGAGTGGATCAGACACTTCAGCACTGCTGGAGTTTTTAAATACCGTGTCCACTCACTGTCCACTCTGTTAGACACTCCTACCTAGTTGGACCACCTTGTAGATGCAAAGTCAGAGACGATCACTTATCTATTGCTGTTGTTTGAGTTGGTCTTCTAGACCTTCATCAGTGGTCACAGGACGCTACCTATGGGCTGTTGGCTGGCCTAACATCATAATATGTGCAGCCATAAGCCAAAATGGTGGTGTTCATCTCTTGGTTGGACACTGCCCACATCACCTTCCTAAACACACTGCACAACATACTCATTTTCAATCACCAGGGGGATGGACCAGAGCAGTCCAGGTTTGTTGTCGTCTGGGACAATGCATGTTTTTACTGGGCTGCTCAGGTATGCAATTGGTTCATTGTACACCAGCGATTTGTTGTGTTTCACCTGCCTCAATACACTTCATTCCTCAGTGCTGTTGAGGAGTTCTTTTTAGCATGGAGGTGAAAGTTCAATGATCGCCAAGCTCACCAGTGCATACCCCTTTTTTTTAGGAAGCTTGTGGTGAAATTGATGAGGGACCCTGCCAGGGGTGGATACGTCAGTTTAGATGGTACATCCCCCACTGTCTGGCCAGGGAGGGCATCACCTGTAAAGTCAATAAGATCTTGTGGCCGGACCCAAACAGAAAACACAATGCACCCTAATTTTTTGTCAGAGTTACAAGCCTGTTTTCTGTTTATACAGTATATACAGAATGTGTTGCAGTGTTGCAATGGATGTATTTATTTGGATAAAGCTGGGTTCAGTCTTAAAGAGGCGGAGAAAAGGTCACAACATAATTGGTCAACATGCAGTTATAGAAATGCCTGGCCAGCATGGTGGCAATTTGACTGTATGCGACCGTCAACAGCAATGGGGTTCTGCATCGCCATGTTACCTTAGAGCCCATTCTCTAATTTACCCCTTTCTGTATGGCAGGGGTCAGCAACCTATGGCGCGCATGCCAAAGCTGGCACAAGAAGCACGTTTGCCTGGCACACTGATTGGTAAGAGTAAAAAAAATGCTCAGGGCTGCGCCTTATTAGTTGGATCCGTCCTTACACCCTATGCCATATGCTCACTCCCGACACCTTGATTAACCTTAACAAGCATAAATTACTTAATTTAAGTTAAGATTAATCAAGGTGTCAGGAGTGAGTCAGCTTTCAATTTTGTGCGAACTTAGTATAGCATGTCTGCTAAACAAATGGATGTTTGTTCAATTCAACAAGACTGGACAGTTTGACAAAGCACCAAAGCTCATTTAGGGATGATGCTGACATAACTGATCCAAACAAACAAGTAATTTCAAGGTACAAAAAACAGACGAGTGTTCTTCAAAATTTAAGCCATGGTAAAAGTTCACCTCATATACACCACAGATGGATCATCTTTGCAGAGAAAGTCAGGGATCACACTGACATGTAAGTTTAATTAACTGATTAATTGGTTTATGTCACATACACACTTAGTACTTCATCTTCCATTTATATTTTTTAATCGGCACAGAGTACAAAAAAAGGTTGCTGACCCCTGGTCTACGGAATGCTTTGTTTGGGGGATCCTGAGCTGAGAGAGCATCCTGTGTATTTTGTTGTTTGGGACAATGTGAGCTTTCACCATGGTCCAAAAGTATGTCTTATTTTGGTCATATTTTGTTCACTAGTTGATGACCATCTTCACTGTGTTCTGTAGTATATGAAATGCTTTGATAAATTTTAAACCTTCTCCTGACTGGTACCTTTCTGTGCTGAGAACCAATATAGGGGGTTAATCAGAGTCACTGCAATTGATCGCAGTTTGAAAGAGATTGGTTTATTCTGAACACAGCCACATCCCCAGTTATAAGAGGGTGTGCAGACGTATGGAACCACATTATTTTAGGTTTTTATTGTTCCCTTCTAACCAATTTCATTTTGCTTTTTAACTGAATTGCACAGAATATAGGTCAAATTAAGGGTGGAAAATAATTTATCAAATTTTTTTACATCACAAAAACCTAGCATTTTAACAGGAGTGTGTAGACATTATATCCACTGTAGCTTGTCTGCTTTGTAAACTATAAACTAAGATCCTTCTCAAATATGGTCATAATGATTCAACTATCCAAAACAAAGAATGATGGGGAGGAAGGCATGTGTTTATTTTATCCTGATCTGGGCCTTAGGGATTCTGAAAGTGTATGTGTGTGTGTGTGTTTAAAGTGAACGTGTTCTTCTCTGGACCCTGGGTTAAGCTTTAAACAAAAGAAACATTTTCTCAATTTATATTCTGCAAGAAAGAGCTTCCATTCAGCCTGTAACAAATCAAACACTGTACAGAAAGTCAACACAGTGGTGGGCTTGTTTTTTAGCTAACGACTTAAAACGGAAGGTAACGGACTTCCGGTATGGCTCAGGTGGAGTAAGGTGTGCACCGGGAGCAGCTTCAGAGACTTTTTAGATAATTTCTTATTTAACTTAAGTTGACTCATCTCTAATTGTTACAGTTCATGGACTAAGTGATTACAGGTTTTCAATTTATACTCAGAATGCCGAAACCCAAGCGTATTCCAACAGATGTTGATGAAACAGATAAGATAAGATAATCCTTTATTCGTCCCACAGTGGGAAAATTCACAGTCTTACAGCAGCGCAGGGATAGCAAGGCACTCAGTACAAAAAATAGACAAATAGACAGTACAAAAAATACAGGTGATGCTAATCAAACTTGCTTTAACAGTGCTACATCGGCCGCACATGCTGAACTGGCTAGAGTGGAGCTAACACCAGCCCCGCTGAAGGAGGTACTGATTCATTACGGGATAAGATTTCTTTGCTTAGAACCGAATTTATTAGTGAGCTACGTTCTTCGCACGCTTCTCTTATCGCAAATATTACTGCACTTGCTGCTAAAGTTCAAGACATGGAGATTGCAGCTATGGACGCATCACAGAGGCTACTCTCGGGGGACAACGTGCCATGCTTTCCTCCAAAAATAAATATCTCAAGGAGAAGTTGGATTAACAGAATAACATTCGGATAATTGGCATCCCTGAAGGTACAGAAAATTCCCATCCCACAATTTTTATGTCCACCTTTTTTACGGACATTTTCTGGAGCAATAAACTTCCACAAGCTCTCGATATCTCGCAAGCTCATCGCGCCACGATTCCCAAACCACAGCCATCCAAGGCCCATGTTGGTGCGATTTCTGCGCTTCACGGACAAAGAAAGCATCCTTCGCTAACTTTTCTTCAAAGGTAAAAGAGTGTATATTTTTCCAGACCTTTCTGCAGAACTGCGAAGGCGCCGGGCGATTTAAGACCTCTCAATGCCCGTCTTAATGAAGCCGGTCTTGTGTTCCGTATGCAGTATCCAGCTCGGCTTGTTCTGACCCAAAAGGAACTGTACATAGGTTCGATTCTGTGGCGGACGCAACTTCATTTCTTGAAACTATGGCATCCTACTTCGAATAATAATACCGATTCGCTGTGGTGCGGCAACTAATACCTTCACCAGAAGCGCTATTCGTTTACCAGGTTTTAACGAACCAACATTAGAGAACAGTATATACTGCTTTTATATCTAAGAAAGACCGTTTGTCTGAGCTTACATTTTCTTACCTTTTTATGTCTAACGTGGGTTGGTTTAAAGCATGAGTAGTAGCTTCCATAGTACTGTGGCCTAACAGTACTGTTGTTTACCTTTCTATGTTAACTATTTTTGCTTCTTGCTTTTATTATTTAAAAGTGACCTGTACATGACTTTGCTTTTCAGTGGTATTGTTGGTGGAATCACGCAGGTTGATGTAATGTTTTGCAGTTGCATATAGTTATGCAACCCTTTTCTTTTATTTATTTATTTATTTTTTGCTCAACTATTGTGCATGTGTATGGCTACAACATGAACATTTGTGAATCATGCTGTACCTTTGTGATTTTCTATTCTATCCTCAGTAATGTCATGTGGTAATATAGTTGATTTCATAAGCTTGAATGTCAAGGGTTTAAATAGTCTACAGAAGAGGACCAAAGTTCTATCCCATCTGGCGAGCATGAAGGTCCACGTTGCTTTTTTTTTTTACAAGATACGCATTTAAAAATGATCATAAAGTAATTTCTGCTGGCTGGGTGGGTCAGGCATTTCACTCTAAATATAACTGCACGGCTAGAGGAGTTGCAATATTGATTAATAAAAACACCCAATTCTGTCCTTCTGAATCTGATATCCTAATATCAGATTCGTCGGGTAGGTATGTTATCGTGTCAGGGGTTTTGTTTAATACTCCTGTTATCTTAGCTAATATATATGCACCAAATCACGATAATCCAGAGTTCATGAACAAAATAATATCCCTTCTCCCAGATTTACATTTTTACTCTTTCATTATGGGTGATGACATCAAGTGTGTTCTCCAACCCAACCTAGATTGTTCCGTTAATAGGGCTTTACCTCACTCCAGAGTGGTAGTAAGGCTCAGTGTGACGAATGAATACACGTGTGTAGACCAGATAGACTCGGCTATAGCAAAGGTTGGTAGTGTTTGGCGTGCGCCATCTAGTGGAATCAATTAAAACACAAAGTATTGCAGGAAAAAGATAAAATTAATGCATTTTTAGGACAATTTTGTAAATACTCAGCGGGCTGGATTAAACAGCCTAACGGGCCGTAGTTTGCCCACCACTGCTCTATCATGACTGGTACAATTACGAGCTCTGCTGGCTGATTGATGGCGCCTGCACAAAGATGAGAAAAGAGTGCTCTCAGGGGGTTTGTCTCCGTACACAACGCTGAGCTGCACTGCACTCGTCAAAGTGTAGGTGATAAGATGCATACGGCATGCTGCCCATGTGTCGGAGGGGGCGTGGGTTAGCTTTGTTCTCCTCAATCAGAGCAGGGATCGGCATTGGTGGAGAGGAAGCATGACACAATCGGGCAATTGGACACGCTAAAAAGGGAGAAAAAGGGGAGAAAATGCATAAAGAAAATATTATTTTTTACAAATCGCCAACGAAGGTTCAAAACTGAAATTCACCGAAATTCAAACTGAACTTTTATGGCTAGATGCACTCTATGTCACTGTTGCCGATCCAAAGATTTACCAAAAGATAGTAGGGCTGCAATCCAAATTAAATCTACTGTCCACTAGACAAGCCAAACTAATGCTACTCAAATTCCGTTCCAAATTTTTTGAACATGGGGACAAACCGTCTAGAATTCTGGCTCTTCAGCTAAAACAACAATGTTCCCAGAACTTTATCTCTAGAGTTCGCTCACCCAATGGGTAGTGGTAGACCCTATAGAAATTCATGATTGTTTTAAAGATTTTTATTCTGCCCTGTATACTTCAGATTCAGATCCACAACTAACGCTAATAGACGACCTACCCGTTCCCACAATTGATGACACCACCAGTACGGAACTAGACTCTCCACTTACTACCCAGGAGATTTTAATGGCTATTCAATCTATGCAGAGTGGCAAAACCCCTGGCCCAGATGGGTTTCCAATCGAGGTCTATAAGAATTTCTCCCAGAAACTCCTACCCCCCTTCTGGCGAAGTATGAGGACTCATTTAACCTAGGCGTTCTTCCCAATTCCCATCCATCAGGCAGCAATTTCATTGATTTTGAAAAAAGATAAAGACCCACTTGAGTGTAGTTTTTACCGTCCCATCAGTTTACTAAACACTGATGTGAAGATTTTTGCAAAAGTCCTGGCCCTACGTCTTGAATGAGTCTTGCCCAAAATAATTCAACGAGTTTTATTAAAGGTTGATTATCATTTTTTAATATCAGAAGAGTGATGAATATTATTTATTCCAGCTAGCAGGAATTCCCCCCAGAACTTCTTCTCTTGTTTGATGCGGAGAAGGCCTTTGATAGAGTGGAGTGGAATGGTCTTACTTATTTTATATTTTACACAAATTCGGGTTCAGCAAACAATTCATCTTGTAGGTTAAACTACTATATACATCCCCTCTGGCCTCAGTATGCACTAACGAATCACGTTCTGCTTATTTTCTTGTCCTCTTTCCCCCCTACTTTTTGCCATAGCCATGGAACCACTGGCCATTGCTATTCGTACTAGCCCTAAAATAGGTGGCATAGACAGGGGAGGTCTGAAATATCAGTTTGCGTGCCACATTTGTTTTGTTTTTTTACCCCTTTTTCTCCCCTTTTAGCGCATCCAATTGTTCAATTAGCATCGTGCTTCCTCTCTGTCTATGCCGAACCCTGCCCTGACGGAGGTGATTGAAGCTAACCCATATCCCCTCCGAAACACGAGCAGCAGCCAGATGCATCTTTGCCACCCACACATTGACGAGTTTGGCGCCACCCAGCGTTGCATGCGGAGAGACACACCCTAAGGGCACCCTCTCCCATCTCTGTGTAAGCGCCTCCAATCAGCCGGCAGAGAACGCAATCGCATTCTGACAGAGAGAGACCCACATCCGGTTCTTTGTCCCACCCCCCTTATGAGCAACCGGCCAATCGTTGCTCATATAGCCACTCAGCTTCGAACCGGTAAAGCAAGGCTGGATTCGATACCACGTTCTCAGAATCCAGCCCTGGTTGCAGCGCGTCTCTTTTACCGCTGCGCCACCTGAGCGGTGCGCGCCACAATTTTAAATATTAAGGAATTACCCTATCTCGTATCTAATGAAAGTGAATTTTTTTCCAATGTTAGACCAGACTAAGCATGCTTTCTCTAGATGGGACTCGCTCCCAGTATCATTAGCAGGCCAAGTAAATGCTGTAAAAATTAATGTCTTACCCAAATCTTTATATCTTTTTCAAAGTATCCCCTTATTTCTCCCTAAATAATTTTTCAAAAACTTAGACTATTATATCTCTAGCTTCATTTGGAACAAGAAATCTCCTAGGATTCGTAAATCGATTCTGCAAAAGCCTAGACTTTTGGGTGGCCTGGCATTACCAAACTTCCAATTCTACCACTGGGCAACTAATATCAAATGAGTGAGTGCTTTATTGGTGTGAGCGCCATTATGGGCTCAGCGATTGGGTCCCAGCATAGGTTGCAATGAAAAGTGACTCCTGCAGACCCATCTCCCTTATGGCTCTGCTTTCTTTACCTCTCCCTTTGCTGAAAGGTTGTGTTGAGGGTAACGTTGTAGTCAAAGCTACTCTACGTACATGGCATAAATTTAGAGTTAATTTTGGCCTACAATCCGCTTCTTGGTTAATCCCAGTCAATGGTAACCCATTGTTTCCCCCATCTCTGCTAGACTCAGCCTTTCATAGTTGGCAAAGATCTGGCATCAAGAGCATTCAGGATCTATATGTGGATGGGATTTTCGCCTCCTTCTCCCAGCTAAGCTTCTTAAGCCCCATTTCTTTTGTTATTTACAGATTAAGTTAAAAAAGTGTTCCCACAGTTTCCCAATTTTCCCCCTGAAACAATGTTAGATTCGATCCTTGGCATAGATACAACTGGAAAGGGCATTATTGCTAGACTGTACGCTATGATCCTGGCCAATACCTTTTCCTCTCCACTGTCTGTTAGGCACCAGTGGGAAACTGACCTGAAACTTACTCTCGATGACAGACTGGAATAAAATTCTCCACAGAATTTACTCTTCTTCAGTTTCTGCTAGACACAATCTATTTCAGCTTAAACTAGTACATCGGGTGTATTGGACCAAGACTAAACTATCTAGAGTTCACCTAAACCTTGACCACACCTGCAACAGATGCCATTTGGCCCCAGCCACGCTAATTCACGTCTTGTCCTGCTATTACAAACTTCTGGCGTTTGATCTTCCAATGCTTTTCTAGCATTCTGGACAAACCCATCTCTGGTGCCCTCTGGTTGCTCTGTTCGAGTTATCGCCTAGAGATGTTTTGCTCTCTGCTCCACAATCCAATGTGGTAGCCTTTTCTACACTCCTGGCGAGACGCCTAATCCTGCTTAGTTGGACACACGCCATTTCATCCACGTACAACCAATGTTTAAGAGACGTTGCACAATTCCTTTATTTAAAGAAAATACGGTGCACAATAAAGACCAGGGCAGGAAGTTTCTCCCCCACTTGGGAGGGAAAAATTTTGTTCATGAACTCTGGATTATCGTAATTTGGTGCATAGATATTAGCTAAGATAACAGGAGTATTAAACAAAACCCCTGACACGATAACATACCTACCCGACGAATCTGATATTACTGCAGAAGGACTTCACTCGCAAAATCCGCAATGGGACTGAAGCTCCCACCAGTGATTTAGTGAAGGTGTAGATCTCAAAATAGCTGTCAATCAAAACAGGATTCAGCCTTTCGACTGATCCTCCAATCATCTTGCAGAAGCTCAGCGTCCAGACCCGCCCACAGCTCCATTCACCCCCAGAAACCCCCAGGGGCGGGACAAAATCGTGGCATTTATCCAATGACCGGCGAGTTTCGAAGCAATGAAAAAAAAAACTCCATGCAGTCCCATAGAAGTGAATAGACACTCAGCTTCTGTGGGCAAATGCATTGACGCTCCGGGAATGTATGAGAAGTTCGAGTCAGTCGATTTGTGATAAGTAGCTGATTCTGAACGAACTCGTCTTCGAGATGAATGTGTTCTAACGCATTTGTAGTCAATAAAATGTTAACACAACTGTACATATTTGACCATTTAATTTTTGACATTTTAGGGGAAGCTGAGCTTCCCTTGCAGTCTTAGAGAAATCGCCACTGATACATACAGTACATTTATACTGTATATATATCAGTGGCGATTTCTCTAAGACTATATATATATATATATATATACAGTATATATATATATATATATATATATATATATACAGTATATACTGTATATATACAGTGTATCACAAAAGTGAGTACACCCCTCACATTTCTGCAAATATTTCATTATATCTTTTTATGGGACAACACTATAGACATGAAACTTGGATATAACTTAGAGTAGTCAGTGTACAGCTTGTATAGCAGTGTAGATTTACTGTCTTCTGAAAATAACTCAACACACAGCCATTAATGTCTAAATAGCTGGCAACATAAGTGAGTACACCCCACAGTGAACATGTCCAAATTGTGCCCAAATGTGTCGTTGTCCCTCCCTGGTGTCATGTGTCAAGGTCCCAGGTGTAAATGGGGAGCAGGGCTGTTAAATTTGGTGTTTTGGGTACAATTCTCTCATACTGGCCACTGGATATTCAACATGGCACCTCATGGCAAAGAACTCTCTGAGGATGTGAGAAATAGAATTGTTGCTCTCCACAAAGATGGCCTGGGCTATAAGAAGATTGCTAACACCCTGAAACTGAGCTACAGCATGGTGGCCAAGGTCATACAGCGGTTTTCCAGGATAGGTTCCACTCGGAACAGGCTTCGCCAGGGTCGACCAAAGAAGTTGAGTCCACGTGTTCAGCGTCATATCCAGAGGTTGGCTTTAAAAAATAGACACATGAGTGCTGCCAGCATTGCTGCAGAGGTTAAAGACGTGGGAGGTCAGCGTGTCAGTGCTCAGACCATACGCCGCACACTGCATCAACTCGGTCTGCATGGTCGTCATCCCAGAAGGAAGCTGACGCACAAGAAAGCCCGCAAACAGTTTGCTGAAGACAAGCAGTCCAAGAACATGGATTACTGGAATGCCCTGTGGTCTGACGAGACCAAGATAAACTTGTTTGGCTCAGATGGTGTCCAGCATGTGTGGCGGCGCCCTGGTGAGAAGTACCAAGACAACTGTATCTTGCCTACAGTCAAGCATGGTGGTGGTAGCATCATGGTCTTGGGCTGCATGAGTGTTGCTGGCACTGGGGAGCTGCAGTTCATTGAGGGAAACATGAATTCCAACATGTACTGTGACATTCTGAAACAGAGCATGATTCCCTCCCTTCGAAAACTGTCTTTTCCAACAGGATAACGACCCCAAACACAACCTCCAAGATGACAACTGCCTTGCTGAGGAAGCTGAAGGTAAAGGTGATGGACTAAACCCAATTGAGCACCTGTGGCGCATCCTCAAGTGAAAGGTGGAGGAGTTCAAGGTGTCTAACATCCACCAGCTCCGTGATGTCATCATGGAGGAGTGGAAGAGGATTCCAGTAGCAACCTGTGCAGCTCTGGTGAATTCCATGACCAGGAGGGTTAAGGCAGTGCTGGATAATAATGGTGGTCACACAAAATATTGACACTTTGGGCACAATTTGGACATGTTCACTGTGGGGTGTACTCACTTATGTTGCCAGCCATTTAGACATTAATGGCTGTGTGTTGAGTTATTTTCAGAAGACAGTAAATCTACACTGCTATACAAGTTGTACACTGACTACTCTAAGTTATATCCAAGTTTTATTTCTATAGTGTTGTCCCATGAAAAGATATAATAAAATATTTGCAGAAATGTGAGGGGTGTACTCACTTTTGTGATACACTGTGTATATACAGGGGTTGGACAAAATAACTGAAACACCTGGTTTTAGACCACAATAATTTATTAGTATGGTGTAGGGCCTCCTTTTGAGGCCAATACAGCGTCAATTCGTCTTGGAAATGACATATACAAGTCCTGCACAGTGGTCAGAGGGATTTTAAGACATTCTTCTTGCAGGATAGTGGCCAGGTCACTACGTGATGCTGGTGGAGGAAAACGTTTCCTGACTCGCTTCTCCAAAACACCCCAAAGTGGCTCAATAATATTTAGATCTGGTGACTGTGCAGGCCATGGGAGATGTTCAACTTCACTTTCATGTTCATCAAACCAATCTTTCACCAGTCTTGCTGTGTGTATTGGTGCATTGTCATCCTGATACACGGCACCGCCATTGGATGCACATGGTCCTCCAGAATGGTTCGGTAGTCCTTGGCAGTGACGCGCCCATCTAGCACAAGTATTGGGCCAAGGGAATGCCATGATATGGCAGCCCAAACCATCACTGATCCACCCCCATGCTTCACTCTGGGCATGCAACAGTCTGGGTGGTACGCTTCTTTGGGGCTTCTCCACACCGTAACTCTCCCGGATGTGGGGAAAACAGTAAAGGTGGACTCATCAGAGAACAATACATGTTTCACATTGTCCACAGCCCAAGATTTGCGCTCCTTGCACCATTGAAACCGACGTTTGGCATCGGCACGAGTGACCAAAGGTTTGGCTATAGCAGCCCGGCCGTGTATATCGACCCTGTGGAGCTCCCGACGGACAGTTCTGGTGGAAACAGGAGAGTTGAGGTGCACATTTAATTCTGCCGTGATTTGGGCAGCCGTGGTTTTATGTTTTTTGGATACAATCCGGGTTAGCACCCGAACATCCCTTTCAGACAGCTTCCTCTTGCGTCCACAGTTAATCCTGTTGGATGTGGTTTGTCCTTCTTGGTGGTATGCTGACATTACCCTGGATACCGTGGCTCTTGATACATCACAAAGACTTGCTGTCTTGGTCACAGATGCGCCAGCAAGACGTGCACCAACAATTTGTCCTCTTTTGAACTCTGGTATGTCACCCATAATGTTGTGTGCATTGCAATATTTTGAGCAAAACTGTGCTCTTACCCTGCTAATTGAACCTTCACACTCTGCTCTTACTGGTGCAATGTGCAATTAATGAAGATTGGCCACCAGACTGGTCCAATTTAGCCATGAAACCTACCACACTAAAATGACAGGTGTTTCAGTTATTTTGTCCAACCCCTGTATATATATATATACAGTGTATCACAAAAGTGAGTACACCCCTCACATTTCTGCAGATATTTAAGTATATCTTTTCATGGGACAACACTGACAAAATGACACTTTGACACAATGAAAAGTAGTCTGTGTGCAGCTTATATAACAGGGTAAATTTATTCTTCCCTCAAAATAACTCAATATACAGCCATTAATGTCTAAACCACCGGCAGCAAAAGTGAGTACACCCCTAAGAGACTACACCCCTAAATGTCCAAATTGAGCACTGCTTGTCATTTTCCCTCCAAAATGTCATGTGATTTGTTAGTGTTACTAGGTCTCAGGTGTGCATAGGGAGCAGGTGTGTTCAATTTAGTAGTAAAGCTCTCACACTCTCTCATACTGGTCACTGAAAGTTCCAACATGGCACCTCATGGCAAAGAACTCTCTGAGGATCTTAAAAGACGAATTGTTGCGCTACATGAAGATGGCCAAGGCTACAAGAAGATTGCCAACACCCTGAAACTGAGCTGCAGCACATGTTGATTTATTTCCATTCAAAAAGTGAAACTTCAGTCAGAGTCAGAGAGGTTTTATTGTCATTTCAGCTACATACAAGTACATATTGAAACGAAACAGCGTTCCTCTAGGATCACGGTGTAACACGGTACAAAAAGTGCAAGACAATACAAAACACTGTAAATACAACAATAAATACAAAAAATCCTATAATAAATAACTACAAAAGATATTCCTAATTATCCCTAATATAAACAAGTAATTAGAAGACAGGACTAAAGACTAAAGTGTTAGTACATGATGGTGAATAGATGGTACAATGGTTCATGAGGTAGTGACATGTACATTAGCAGCGTAAAAATTGGCAATGCCGATAAGGTGCCTAAAAAGTAAATAAGGTGCAAAAATACAAGTAAGGTGCAGAAATTACTTGTGCAGTTCCAGGAGGTGTGCAAAAAATGCAAGTAACATAGTCAATACAGTTCAGTGTGTGGCAGCAGAAAATTGAAATTGTTACAGTACTGAGTTGAGGAGTCTGATTGCCTGAGGGATAAAATTGTTACACAGTCTGGTTGTGTTGGTCCGGATGCTGCGGTATCGTCTCCCAGACGGGAGCAGAGTAAAAAGTCCATGTGATGGATGGGTTGGATCGTCTACAATGCTGAGAGCTTTGCGGATGCAGCGGGTGTTAAAAATGTCCGTGAGAGATGGAAGAGCGACCCCGATGATCTTTTCAGCTGTCCTCACTACTCGCTGTAGAGTCCTGCAGTCCGACGCAGTACAATTTCCGAACCAGACAGTGATGCAGCCGCTCAGGATGCTCTCGATTGTTCCTCTGTAGAACGTGGTGAGAATGGGGGGTGGCAGATGAGCTTTCCTCAGTCTTCTCAAAAAGTAGAGACGCTGCTGGGCTTTCTTGCTGATGGAACTGGTGTTGAGGGTCCAGGTGAGATTCTCCTCCAGATGAACACCGAGAAATTTGGTGCTCTTGACGATCTCAACAGATGAGCCGTCGATGTGCAGTGGGGAGTGGTCCCTTAGTGTCTTTCTAAAGTCAATGACCATCTCTTTGGTTTTATCCACGTTCAGAGACAGGTTGTTGACTTGGCACCAGTCCGTTAGATGTTGTATCTCCTCTCTGTACGCTGACTCATCGTTGTTGCTGATGAGTCCCACCACAGTTGTGTCGTCTGCAAACTTAACGATGGAATTCGAGCTGTGCATTGCTGTACAGTCGTGCGTAAGCAGAGTAAACAGCAGTGGACTGAGCACACAGCCTTGGGGAGCGCCGGTGCTCAGTGTGGTGGTGCTGGAGGTATTCTTACCGATCCGGACGGACTGAGGTCTCTCAGTCAAGAAATCCAGGATCCAGTTGCAGAGAGAGGTGTTCAGGCCCAGCGTGCTCAGCTTTCCAATTAGATGCTGAGTAATGATGGTGTTGAATGCTGAGCTAAAGTCTATGAACAGCATCCTGACGTAAGTGTTCTTTCTGTCCAGGTGTGTAGAAGCCAGGTGAAGTGTAGTGGATATGGCGTCGTCCGTTGAGCGGTTAGGACGGTACGCAAACTGCAGTGGGTCCATGGTGGGAGGCAGTAGGGTCTTAATATGCCTCATGACTAGTTTCTCGAAGCACTTCATGATGATAGGCGTGAGTGCTACGGGACGATAGTCATTGAAGCATGACACAGATTACTTCTTTGGCACGGGTACGATGGTGGTCGTCTTGAGGCACGTTGGAACGATGGCGCTGCTCAGGGAGATGTTGAAGATGTCAGTGAATACATCTGCCAGGAATGTTGTCTGGTCCAGAAGCTTTCCGTGGGTTGACTCTGTGCAGAGTTCTCCTCACGTCCGCTGTGGTGAGACGAAGCACCTGGTCGTCACAAGGTGGGATCATCTTCCTCGCCAACATGTTGTTCTGCGCCTCGAACCGAGCGTAGAAGTCATTCAGCGCATCTGGAAGGGAGGCAT
>NW_026947170.1:0-29084 GCF_030014385.1 Trichomycterus rosablanca | reverse complement strand
CATAGTAACAAAGTAATATACTTAGCTTTACAAGATGAGTTGGAGATGATGTTTATGTTGGATTCACCGGCGCTTCTGCTGGTAGTCACAGAAGAACGGCTTTAATTCCGGATGAAACAGGCGATGATGAGCTGGAATACAAAAACCACCAACCAAAGCAACACAAACACGCTTCGTTCGGACAAAAGCGGCTGTAATTCTAAAGGAAAACGGTGTTATGCGCTGGTGTACAAAACAAATAAACGCGGTTCCTACGAACAGAAACGGTTATAACTCCCCACAAAACAGAGGTGTTTTAAGAGCTGAAATACAGAACACAACCAAACACAAACGCGCTTCGTGCGGACCGAAAACGGTTTTAATTCTGGATAATTATGATGTTTATGCGCTGAAGTACAAAAACAAACAAAACCGGCTTCGTTCGGATGCCGGTAGCAGAAGTTTCCTAGTTTCCAACACAGCACGAATTTACGTTAGTAAACACAAGCGCTTTTTTACGATAAACAAAATAAAACTAAATCAACAACACACGGAAGATTAACGTATAAATTATATGTTTAAAACATACGTATATAAAAAGTTATTTAGCTAAAGGCTACAAACAAACAACTAGGCTAGCGTCTCAGCGTGCGTACCACCGGAAGTGACGCTTAGTGGTTAAGTGACGCTTAACCACTGAGCTTCTTGTAGTCGTATCGAGATGACTCTATCGCTGACTGTGTTGTACTTCAGGACAGTATTGGCCAGTCTTCGATTAAGAATAAAGGCAACGCCATTTCGTCTTTGGTTATCATTTCCAGAATAGTAGACCCAATGTTCGTTTGACTGGAAATGTCCGTATTGAGTCCACTTTAGTTCACTAATTCTGAGTAAATCAAGTCCTGTTCTGTCCATTTTGGCTTTGACAATGTCGAGTTTGCCTTGGTTCATGGTTCGTACATTCCAAGTTCCTAGTCTGATGATATATCTGATTTGATCTTCCCTTTCGACCAAGCGACATCAGCACCAAGACGACCTTGCGGCTTTGATTCTGGCGCATCATAAGCATTGATCCTACTCAAGACGACCATCGGCTCTTCCCCAGTAGCTTGTTGAGTGCCTTTCGACCTAGGGGCGCATCTTCCAGCACTGTATCGCATTCCTTTAGTTGTACGCTACATCAAGTTTTCTTGGCATAGTACGGAAGTAGATTGCCAGGCCTTTCTCCTGCGCAGTAATGTGGTACCTGTGAGGAGCCACACTGGATCAGTGTTGTAGCCATTGTCAATACGAGATTGATAAGAGATTGATAATTTGCTTCCATCACGCAACGTCCTGCTGCCGACATTGGGCTGTACGTTTAGTCTGGCACCTCAGTTGAGACCTATCCCCCTTGGGGGCCCCTGCTAGCATAATACACTTGACTCTAAACTGCTTTTAGCCAGGTGGCCTGCATTCGACTCCCGGTATATGAGGGAGTCTATCAAGGAGCAGTCAACATGAGCCACCAGTGGCTGACCACTGGGAAGCTTGATTGTATAGTGGTTAGTACTCTGCGTTGTGGCCGCAGCAACCCCGTTTCGAATCCAGGTCATGGCACTGTCTTTTTGTATGCCGTGCTTCTCTCCTCGGTCAAGAGACAGAAATGTGGCTGGAGCTTCAGGGAGGTCATGACCACACTCATGCAGGGGTCAGTGGCGCAATGGATAACGCGTCTGACTACGGGTCAGAAGATTCTAGGTTCGACTCTTGGCTGGCTCGGTTACCTTATGCCTTTTTTTCTCTCTAACTCCTTGTGTGTGGTTCTCTGTACCCCAGATCCAACAATGCAGGTCTTGTTAAGGTGACAAAGGCTTGGCAGAGCGAAAAGAAGTGGCTGATGCTGGTGTCAGCCGGTGCAGAGCCTTGCAATTTCCCATATGGTCTAGCGGTCAGGATTCCTGGTTTTCACCCAGGCGGCGGAGTTCGACTCCTGGTATTGGAATTGGTCTTTATGATTGGACTTGAGCAAAAATTTGCCTACTCGGCTCTTTGTAAGGGGAATTAGCTCAAATGGTAGAGTGCTCGCTTAGCATGCAAGAGGTAGTGAGATCAATGCCCTCGTTCTCCAGGTTTTAAAATTATGTAGAGAAACAGATGGACTACAGTCAGTAATTGTAGAACTACAAAGTGCTTCAATATGGTAAGTGGAGCTGATAAAATGGACAGTTGAGTTTAGAAACAAAGAGGTTGTTTTAATGTCATGTTCTAACCCAGGGGTGGGGAACCTTCTACCCACTGAGGGCCAGATTAATAATTACATATATGGTCACGGGCTACAGACTACAATGACGCAACATAGAGCCAAATTAATATAGGCTTTATAAATACATGATGCTGATGGTATGTAGTGTTTATATTTGATCTCAGACTTACCTTATCATAATTTCAATGTGACGGTTGTGAATGTTTGGTCTTGACCAGCTGTGGAATATCTTGGGGCAATGATGTCGTGGCAACACGCAACCAGTATGTGGCAACATAACTCGTATTTGTTATGTCTGTTGTATCGTCTAAAGTTTAATTAATTGCATAAAGCCCAGACAATAAAATCTAGGAAATATATGGCGGGCCACATTTGATTGAGCGGGGGGGCCGTATACGGCCCACGGGCCGGAGGTTCCCCACACCTGTTCTAACCTGTAATATATTGCATTTCTTAAAATGTCCACTAGGTGGAGTCTAAACCTGTAAAACTCTCTGATATTTTACTCTTAACGATTTCACATTGTAACAACATCTTCTGTTGTTTTAACCCGAGGTGGCTCTGACGGAAACCTGTTCACCCTCTCGAGGTTAAAGACTGCAAGTCGAGACTGCAGTGCCAACAATGCTGCTCCTACTAGATGTGACGGAAACCACCTGGCGTGTTTGCACCAAAAATGTCCAGAACTTAAAACGGACTTTATCACAGACTGAACTGAACAATGAAGAACTTACATTATTTTTTTGCTAGTTACAACTTTCAGTTCAATTTAATTTTGTGTTTGTATGATTTGTGTAAATCCTATTAATTTAAAGTATCCTCCAAGCCACCCAAGAAGGACGGGACCCTGGTGAGTCTGGTTCCTCTCAAGGTTTCTTCCTGAGTTTTTCCCTGCCACAGTCGCCCTCGGCTTGCTCAACAGGGGTTTTTGGTCCGTTGGTCCTGGATTTTGTAAAGTTGCTTTGAGACAATGTTCATTGTAAAAAGCGCTATATAAATAAATTTGACTTGACATGTGTCTGAGATCTCTAACTCAAGCACCGTTTATGCAATCCATTTGATTGCAGCTCACGAACTTTCTTTTAAAGATGAAAAGCATGAGTTGGCAGTGGTGGGACTCGAACCCACGCCCCCCAGCGCCTTAGACCACTCGGCCACGCTACCACTAGTTAAGATGCCGATCGAAACGAGCAACTACGTATGCAATTTCTACCTGCATTTTCCAATAGAAGTCAAAGAGGTTGCAAGTGCAATTGCCACACTTGTGATAGCTCAGTCGGTAGAGCATCAGACTTTTAATCTGAGGGTCCAGCGTTCAAGTCCCTGTTCGGGCGAGTTGTTTCTTACTGCATTAGGTGAGCGGTAATGTCCCGTACTACGTGCTTTGTTTAGAATGATGAAGAATTTGTACTTTGTGAGATATTTCTAAGTAAAATAGCATGTACTTGATAAGCTTGAAATAATAGCACTCTGTGTGTGTAACATGTTCTCCATACCAACTAGTTGTTTTAAACAGACTGTAGTAAATAGAGGACCGTTTAAATCTATATTTATGTGCAGCCTAATAATGCACTGAGTTTTAGATATTAATACCCACGTATTTTATGTTGAATGACATGCATCATAATTTTAGTTCTTGCTTCACAGAGCTGCTCTGTTATTGCACTGCACTAAACAGTTGGTATATCCTGCACTATTTTGGCCCCTACATAATGCAGCATCAACCCTTAAGACAGTCTGTCAGTGGTACAAAGTTACGATTTGGTTCAGTTCGTCCTAAAGGCTGCGATAAATGTGAGTACGTGAGCTTAAACACGTTGAACCCCCACTTTATAATGCAGCATCAATGATCTGTTAGTACATTACAATTTACAAAGGGTAAAGGAGAATTCGTTATAAGGGGAATTAGCTCAATTGGTAGAGCGCTTGCTTCGCGTGCGAGAGGTATTGGGATCGATGCCCGCATTCTCCAATGCAGAAACATTATGATCGTTTAAAGGCAACACGTAATGTAAGACTTGTTTCGTCATTGCTCACTGAAACGCTGCGTCAAAAATGCGGTCAGTTTACGCTCTATTTTTATTCATCGTTTAGTTTAAAGACCTTTATTAATTTTTTTAATTGACAAACATGCAATAACTTTGAAACAATCTTGAAACAAATCTTTTCACATTATTATGTATGGTAGAGGGTTAAAGATGTAAATTTGTATAAAGCATGAGCTGTAGCTGCACGCATTCAGTTTAAAACACTGATGCTCGCCTACAAAGCCAAAAATGGACCAGCCCCAAGCTACCATCGTGGTCTAATCAAACCCCGCTCTGTACCACGCAACCTCCGAGCCACTAGTCTCACTCGACTTGAGCCCCCACCCAGGACTAAAGGAAGACAAGCATCAAGGCTCTTCTCTGTTCTAGCACCCAAGTGGTGGAATGAACTTCCTCTGTCTGTCCGAACATCTGAGTCTCTTGCTGTCTTTAAAAAATGATTAAAAACCCACCTTTTTACTAAGCACTTAAGCTGACTTGTACTTATTTACTAACATTTTTTTTCCATTTCCAAAAAAAACCCCCCAAAAAAACACTTTGGTTCTAACATGTTTCAGCAGATTTGTGTTCTTTGACTGTTGTTTACTAAAACTTCAGAAATGAAATGTTTACTATGGAAGCACTTCTGTAAGTCGCTCTGGATGAGAGCGTCTGCTAAATGCAGAAAATGTAAATGTAAAATGTTAGAAGTATCTTTTCATATTATTATGTATGGTAGAGGGTTAAAGATGTAAATTTGTATAAAGCATGAGCTGTCAGAAGTGAGATTCAAACCCACGCCTCAATGAGAGACTGTGACCTGAACGCAGCACCTTAGACCGCATCCTGACTTGCTTGGGTACCGTTGACACCACATCATATATCAATAGAAAGGGAGCCCCATATGAGCACTCCAACTGACCAAATAATGATTTTGGGTGGACCATTCTTAGCACTGTAACGGCACTAGCATGTTAGGGTGTGTTTTCTCTGGTATGAGTGTATTAGGTACAGCCTTCTTGTTGGGTTTTTAACTGACTGGATTATGTGTTAATAACTCAAACCCTGTTTGTGCTGGTTGTAGGCTATTCAATCGACCACTAGATGTAGTGTAGTGTGTATTCGTGTTTCCTTAATTTCGTTGTGTTCTCCCTTAATGTAATTGCGTTCCACTTTAAAGAATTTGTGTTGTCTCTTAATATATTCGCGTTTTTCCTTATTGTTGTTGACATGTCAGCTTTTGTTTGTTTTGTAAATGTTATTGTGTTTTAACTCAGCGGGCCACCGTAATATAGATGGCATAATATGAATACAGTTAGAAAGTAAAACGATGTCGCATGCTGACCTGTGTGGAATACAACTAATGTATGTAGTACTAAGAAGTGTTTCTTAAGGGTTTTTTTTTTTGTGTTCTTGCTGGAACTGTTCTACAGGACAACGTATGTTAAAGTTTGTAATTCAAGTCACATCCTTGTGAGGGTTAAAGCAATTTGCAGATCCCGGGTAGCTCAGTCGGTAGAGCATCAGACTTTTAATCTGAGGGTCCAGGGTTCAAGTCCCTCTTTGGGCGAGTTGTTTATTACTGCATTAGGTGAGCGGTAATGTCCCGCACTTCATGGTTTAATTAGAAAGTTGAAGAATTTGTACTTTGTGAGATGTTATTAAGTGAAATACCATGTACTTGATAAGCTTGAAATAATAGCACTCTGTGTGTGTAACATGTTCTCCACACCAACTAGTTGTTTCAAACAGACTGTAGTAAATAGAGGACAGTTTAAATCTATATTTATATTTATATATTTATCTATACTTATATTTATCACTGGGCCAGTGATAGCTCAGTGATTAAGGTACTGGACTAGTAAACAGAAGGTTGCCGGTTCAAGCCCCGCCACCACCAAGTTGCTACTGTTGGGTCCCTGAGCAAGGCCCTTAACCCTCAATTGCTCATTGTGTAAGTTGCTTTGGATAAAAGTGTCTGCTAAATGCTGAAAATGTAAATTTATGTGTAGCCTAATAATGCGCTGAGTTTTAGATATTAATACCCACATATTTTTTGTTGCCTTAAAGACTCACTTAAATCCTGATCTAATTTTTGAAGCTGCGATTAAGCGATGCCGCAACGAGTTTCATATTACATGAAACCCTTAAATAATCATAATGTATCTGCACTGGAGAATGCAGGCATCGACCCCACTACCTCTCACATGCTAAGCGAGCGCTCTACCATTTGAGCTAATTCCCCTTACGATGCACCTTTGTTCCCATTTTGGAGGTTGTGATATTACTTTAAACTTACCTTTTCTTGCCGCTCAGGTGGCGCAGCGGTAAAAAGAAACGCGCTGCAACCAGGGCTGGATTCTGAGAAGCGTCGTATCGAATCCAGCCTTGCTTTACCGGTTCGAAGCTGAGTGGCTATATGAGCAACAATTGGCCGGTTGCTCATGTGGGGGGTGGGACAAAGAACCGGATGTGGGTCTCTCTCTGTCAGAATGCGATTGCGTTCTCTGCCGGCTGATTGGAGGCGCTTACACAAAGATGGGAGGGGGTGCCCTTAGGGTGTGTCTCTCCGCAATGTGTGGGTGGCAAAGATGCATCTGGCTGCTGCTCGTGTTTCGGAGGGGATACGGGTTAGCTTCAATCACCTCCGTCAGAGCAGGGTTCGGCATAGACAGAGAGGAAGCACGATGCTAATTGAACAATTGGATGCGCTGAAAAAGGGGTAAATTTTCATGTAATTACTGATATTTTACTGGATCTCTGCTGATATCTTGTGGGCCATATTGACTAATCAGTGAAAATTAATGTTTCCTTGTATAATAAAACCATTATGCTTATTTAGCTTTATTTAGCTTTAATTATTAAAGAGTTAATAAGATAGTGATGGTGAAACTAAAAACCTGTTATTACCGTCACTAAGTGTCTTTACCATCACAAGAAGTTATGTGTTGGTAATGACATGTTGAGGTAATGACAGTTTTTACTTAGGAAAAAAGTAAACAGCTAGTATACAATGTACTTTACATACATTTAAATAATGTGAACATTTCAGTTGTAAAATACTGCTGTAACAATGTAAATAGACGCTGATAAACATACTTTATGATCAGGATGAATACATGTTTAAATTTCTCACACTTTTAGAGATCAAAAGCCTGGGTCCTGGCATCCATGCGGATGTTACTTTGACACGTACCACCTACCTCAGCATTGTTGCAGACCATGTACACCCAGTTCATGCAAACTGTATTCCCTGATGGCTGTGTCCTCTGAAGAAGTAAACTTGCATAAAGCATGAGATGTCAGAAGTGGGATTCGAACCCACGCCTCCAGGGGAGACTGCGACCTGAACACAGCGCCTTAGACCGCTCGGCCATCCTGACACGCTTGCAAGGTCCTAATGCCAATTACCAACAACACCCCCACATGGCCAAAGATTTGTACAAAGTGCTGAATCTTTTCACATTATTATGTACAGTATATATATATATACAGTATGTTAGAAGGTTAAAGACATAAATTTGTATAAAGCACTAGCAGTCAGAAGTGGGATTCAAACCCACGCCTCATGGGACACTGTGACCTGAACTTAGCGTTTTAGACCTCATCCTGACTAGCTTGGGTACCATCGACACCACCATTTGTACGAACTGCTTAATCTTTTCACATTATTATGTATGGTAAATGTACTGATTGTAACCCATTTGCTGCACTGTACACTTTGTCACTAGGTTGTAAATCATATATCAATAGAAAGGGAGCCCCATATGAGATCTCCAACTGACCAAATAATGTTTTTGGGTGGACTATTGTTAGCACTGTAACGGCACTAGCATGTTAGGGTGTGTTTTCTCTGGTATGAGTGTATTAGGTACAGCCTTCTTTTTGGGTTTTTAACTGACTGGATTATTTATTAAGAACTCAAACCCTGTTTGTGCTTGTTGTAGGCTATTCAATCGTCCATCAGATGGCATATTATGAATACAGTTAATTTTGCGTTAGAATCAAGCAATAGAACACGAGAGGGAGTGTGTTATCGCGAATAACATCACGGCTGTGATTCGGTCGCAGCCGTGATGTTATTTGCGATAACACATGACCTCAAGTGTTCTATTGCTTTTATACAACAGTTTTTACAAAATAAAGAAAAAAAATAAATCAAAGAAGCCCTGAATTTCATAATAAATATGCTTTAATATTGACAATACCTTCTGCCAAAAAGTAGTTCCACAACGAATATAAAGTTTAACACTACAAAGCAGACATCCCAAGTTGCAAAAACTCATTTCAGGGAGGTAAGAACAACAAGAAGAAAAAGGCAAGAACCTCCGAAGGAAAAAAATAAATAAAAAACCTCTTGCACACACCAAAGGATATTGGTGATAACAGAACTTTTAGGAGCTGCCAACTGGGCTATTAAACTAACTGTTCGCGTTACAAACACATTAATGTTCCCTACATAGTGCACTAGATTGTGTATCAGATCACGGATTCATGTTCCCTACATAGTGCACTAGACAGTGAATTAGACAACTGATTTATGTTCCCTACACAGTGCGCTAGATTGTATATCAGATAACGGATTTAAAACGCGATCGGGAAAAAGGTCTGTGTCGCCTGCGTGCGCGTTTGTGTGCATGAAGCTTGTTGTTACTGGCAACGCGTCAGCGAAGTAATACAGTTGTGGTGTGAAAAGGCTGTGCTGTTATCACGAATATCACTTCTCAACCAATCAGATTGTAAGGTCGGAACTAACTGTTGTATAAAGTAAAACGATGTCTGTTTCTATCACAGTTTCATCGCATGCTGACCTCTAGAATACAACTAATGTATGTAGCACTAAGAAGTGTTTCTTAAGGGTTCTTTTTGTGTTCTTGGTAGAACTGTTTCTACTTGAAGAACTCTTTAGTATAATTTAAGGTTCTTTGCTAACTCAATTTGAGTTTTATGGATTTTTTTTTCTCTTGCCACATATAAATGCACATAACATTTTAATGACTGGAAAACAATCGTGCAATTGATACAGGAAAAAAGGAAAAAAGTGAAAGAAAGGAATCTGTTTGTAATTTACCTGCAAAATTCTCCTCCCGAGATGTTTTTCTTTGTGTGTGTAAGCAGCAACATACTTCACCTAAAACTTTATATAATCGCCTTCAAGAGAGATAGCACGGATCTCTACAGCCCGGATAGCTCAGTCGGTAGAGCATCAGACTTTAATCTGAGGGTCCAGGGTTCATGTTCGGGCGAGTTGTTTCTTACTGCATTAGGTAAGTGGTAATTTCCTTTACTACATGGTTTATTCAGAAAGTTGAAGAATTTGTACTTTGTGAGATATTTCTAAGTGAAATAGCATGTACTTGATCAGCTTGAAATAATAGCACCTTGTACAGTGTATCACAAAAGTGAGTACACCCCTCACATTTCTGCAGATATTTAAGTATATCTTTTCATGGGACAACACTGACAAAATGACACTTTGACACAATGAAAAGTAGTCTGTGTGCAGCTTATATAACAGTGTAAATGTATTCTTCCCTCAAAATAACTCAATATACAGCCATTAATGTCTAAACCACCGGCAACAAAAGTGAGTACACCCCTTAGTGAAAGTTCCTGAAGTGTCAATATTTTGTGTGGCCACCATTATTTCCCAAAACTGCCTTAACTCTTCTGGGCATGGAGTTTACCAGAGCTTCACAGGTTGCCACTGGAATGCTTTTCCACTGCTCCATGACGACATCACGGAGCTGGCGGATATTCGAGACTTTGCGCTCCTCCACCTTCCGCTTGAGGATGCCCCAAAGATGTTCTATTGGGTTTAGGTCTGGAGACATGCTTGGCCAGTCCATCACCTTTACCCTCAGCTTCTTCAATAAAGCAGTGGTCGTCTTAGAGGTGTGTTTGGGGTCATTATCATGCTGGAACACTGCCCTGTTACCCAGTTTCCGGAGGGAGGGGATCATGCTCTGCTTCAGTATTTCACAGTACATATTGGAGTTCATGTGTCCCTCAATGAAATGTAACTCCCCAACACCTGCTGCACTCATGCAGCCCCAGACCATGGCATTCCCACCACCATGCTTGACTGTAGGCATGACACACGTATCTTTGTACTCCTCACCTGATTGCCGCCACACATGCTTGAGACCATCTGAACCAAACAAATTAATCTTGGTCTCATCAGACCATAAGACATGGTTCCAGTAATCCATGTCCTTTGTTGACATGTCTTCAGCAAACTGTTTGCGGGCTTTCTTGTGTAGAGACTTCAGAAGAGGCTTCCTTCTGGGGTGACAGCCATGCAGACCAATTTGATGTAGTGTGCGGCGTATGGTCTGAGCACTGACAGGCTGACCCCCCACCTTTTCAATCTCTGCAGCAATGCTGACAGCACTCCTGCACCTATCTTTCAAAGACAGCAGTTGGATGTGATGCTGAGCACGTGCACTCAGCTTCTTTGGACGACCAACGCGAGGTCTGTTCTGAGTGGACCCTGCTCTTTTAAAACGCTGGATGATCTTGGCCACTGTGCTGCAGCTCAGTTTCAGGGTGTTGGCAATCTTCTTGTAGCCTTGGCCATCTTCATGTAGCGCAACAATTCGTCTTTTAAGATCCTCAGAGAGTTCTTTGCCATGAGGTGCCATGTTGGAACTTTCAGTGACCAGTATGAGAGAGTGTGAGAGCTGTACTACTAAATTGAACACACCTGCTCCCTATGCACACCTGAGACCTAGTAACACTAACAAATCACATGACATTTTGGAGGGAAAATGACAAGCAGTGCTCAATTTGGACATTTAGGGGTGTAGTCTCTTAGGGGTGTACTCACTTTTGTTGCCGGTGGTTTAGACATTAATGGCTGTATATTAAGTTATTATTATTATTTTTCTTAAATTTTTACCCCTTTTTCTCCCCTTTTAGCGCATCCAATTGTTCAATTAGCATCGTGCTTCCTCTCTGTCTATGCCGAACCCTGCCCTGATGGAGGTGATTGAAGCTAACCCGTATCCCCTCCGAAACACGAGCAGCAGCCAGATGCATCTTTGCCACCCACACATTGATGAGTTTGGCGCCACCTAGCGTTGCATGCGGAGAGACACACTCTAAGGGCACCCTCTCTCATCTCCGTGTAAGCGCCTCCAATCAGCCTGCAGAGAACGCAATCGCATTCTGACAGAGAGAGACCCACATCCGGTTCTTTGTCCCACCCCCCACATGAGCAACCGGCCAATCGTTGCTCATATAGCCACTCAGCTTCGAACCAGTAAAGCAAGGCTGGATTCGATACCACGCTCTCAGAATACAGCCCTGGTTGTAGCGCGTTTCTTTTTACCGCTGCGCCACCTGAGCAGCTATATTGAGTTATTTTGAGGGAAGAATAAATTTACACTGTTATATAAGCTGCACACAGACTACTTTTCATTGTGTCAAAGTGTCATTTTGTCAGTGTTGTCCCATAAAAAGATATACTTAAATATCTGCAGAAATGTGAGCGGTGTACTCACTTTTGTGATACACTGTATGTGCAACATGTTCTCCACCCCAACTTGTTGTATGCCAAGCTGTTTCAAACAGACTGTAGTAATTGCACTACATTAAACAGTTGGTATATCCTGCACTATTGTGGCCCTTACATAATGCAGCATCAACACTCTGTTAGTACATGACCATTTACAAAGGGTCCTTCGTAAGGGGAATTAGCTTAAATGGTAGAGCGCTTGCTTAACACGCGAGAGGTAGAGGGATCTATGCCCGCATTCTCTAGTGTACAGACATTGTGATAATTTAATGGCATCACGTAATACGAAAGTCAATGCGTCATTGCTCACTGAAACTATATCTTTTCAGATTGTTATGTATGGTAGGGAGTTAAAGTTGTAAATTTGTATATAGCATGCGCTGTCAGAAGTGGGATTCGAACCCACACCTCCAAGGGAGACTGTGACCTGAACACAGCACATTAGACAGCTCGGCCATGCTGACTAGTGAGTACTTTTGGCAATATAGTGTATTAAGTGACTTCAAAAGAGTCGAAACAGGTATAAAACCTTTTTATATGAATTGAAGTTTTACAGGACAACGTATGTTAAAGTTTGTAATTCAAGTCACGTCCTTGTGAGGATTAAAGCAGGTTGCAGAGCCCGGATAGCTCAGTCGGTAAAGCCTCAGACTTTTAATCTGTTGGTCCAGGGTTCAAGTCCCTGTTCAGGCAAGTTGCTTCCTACTGCATTAGGTAAGCGTTAATGTCCCGTACTACGTGGTTTGTTTAGAATGATGAAGGAATTTGTACTTTGTGAGACGTTTGTAAGTGAAATAGCATGTACTTGATCAGCTTGAAATAATAGCACACTGTATGTGTAACATGTTCTCCACACCATCTAGTTGTACGTCCAGCTGTTTCAAACAGATTGTAGTAAAAAGAGGACAGTTTAAATATATATGTATGTGCAGCCTAATAATGCACTGAGTTTTAGATATTAATACCCACATATTTTATGTTGAATAACATGCATTATAATTTCAGTTCTTGCTTCACAGAGCTGCTTTGTTATTGCACTGCACTAAACAGTTGGTATATCCTGCACTATTGTGGCCCTTACATAATGCAGCATCAATGCTCTGTTAGTACATTACAATTTACAAATGGTAAAGGAAGGTCCTTCATAAGGGGAATTAGCTCAAATTGTGGAGCGCTCGCTTAGCATGTGAGAGGTAGTGAGATCGATGCCCGCGTTCTCCAGGTTTTAAAATTATGTAGAGAAACAGATGGACTACAGTCAGTAATTGTAGAACTACAAAGTGCTTCAATATGGTAAGCGGAGCTGATAAAATGGACAGTGAGTCTAGAAACAAGGAGGTTGTTTTAATGTTATGTTCTAACCTGTAATAAATTGCATTTCTGAAAATGTCCACTAGGTGGAGGCAAACCCCAAATTTACAAAATTGCTCCTGATGACTATTGTTTATTGAAACACAACATTTCCATCACAGATCTGCTTCAAACTTAGGGAGATCCGCTGTCAGAACTCGGACACAGTCTCTATGTTCAAGTCTAGATTGAAAACATATTTATTTACTCAGGCTTTTGATTGGTCTTTTCAAACTAAACAAGCAAACCTAGTTATGCTGTAATAGTTAGGGGTGCTGGAGTCTAAACCTGTAAAACTCTCTGATATTTTACTCTTAACGATTTCACATTGTAACAACATCTTCTGTTGTTTTAACCCGAGGTGGCTCTGACGGAAACCTGTTCACCCTCTCGAGGTTAAAGACTGCAAGTCGAGACTGCAGTGCCAATAATGCTGCTCCTACTAGATGTGACGGTAACCTGGCGTGTTTGCACCAAAAATGTCCAGAACTTAAAACGGACTTTATCACAGACTGGACTGAACAATGAAGAACTTACATTATTTTTTTGCTAGTTACAACTTTCAGTTCAATTTTATTTTGTGTTTGTATGATTTGTGTAAATCCTATTTATTTAAAATATCCTCCAGGCCACCCAAGAAGGACGGGTCCCTGCTGAGTCTGGTTCCTATCAAGGTTTCTTCCTGAGTTTTTCCCTGCCACAGTCGCCCTCGGCTTGCTCAATAGGGGTTTTTGGTCTGTTGGTCCTGGATTTTGTAAAGTTGCTTTGAGACAATGTTCATTGTAAAAAGCGCTATATAAATAAATTTGACTTGACGTGTCTGAGATCTCTAACTCAAGCACCGTTTATGCAATCCATTTGAGTACTACTGTATTTTATAGAGTACATCCTGAGCTTTTTAGTAATGTCACATTTGTGGGTGTGTGGCAAGCAGCTCATGAACTTTCTTTTAAAAATGGCTGCCATGTCATATTTCACGTTTTATGGAAATAAGCAAAGTAAGAGATCAGTTTTGTTCAATATGAGTCGTAACTTCAGTTTATAAAGATTACAGAAATGTACAGCAATTTTAACCCTTTCTAAACAAAACATTTATCCAATGTCCTTTGTTGTGGCAAGCAGGACTAACTGCCCCCTGTTTTTAGCCTATTTCTATACAAGGAAGCAGAGAGCTGAGTAAGGCAGAAAATATTTTATTACAAATTTATGCAGGAAATTCAGGTGGTGGTGTGTTAGTGTGTGTTGTGCTGGAATGACTGGATAAGACACAGCAGCGCTGCTGGACTGAGAATAGTCCACCAACCAAAAACATCCAGCCATCAGCACCCAGTGGGAAGCGTCCTATGACCACTGATGAAGGTCTAGAAGATGACCAACTCAAACAGCAGCGATAGATGACTGATCGTTTCGGACTTTACATCTACAAGGTGGACCAACTAGGTAGGAGTGTCTAATAGAGTGGACAGTGAGTGGACACGGTATTTAAAAACTCCAGCAGCGCTGCTGTGTCAGATCCACTCATGCCAGCACAACACACACTAACACACCACCACCATGTCAGTGTCACTGCAGTGCTGAGAATGATCCACCATCCAAATAATACCTGCTCTGTGGTGGTCCTGTCAATAATTGTAGAACTTTAAAGTGCTTCTATATGGTAAGTGGAGCTGATAAAATAGACAGTGAGTGTAGAAACAAGGAGGTGGTTTTAATGTTATGGTTGATTAGTGTAAACTCACACACTGTTGTATGTGCTTGCATGACTGTAGGACGCGTTTTCAGTGCATTACCGTAATATCCATAAAATGTGTCCTTGAGATTTCAGTGCAGAAAAGTTTGTGTAGAGACTGCAGCAGCGGATACTGTGTTTGTTTAGATTTTATAGTCATACTTTATTAACAAGTTTAAGGTAAGTTTATTAAAATAAACGTTTTTTGTATATTAGCTTCTGGATATTTTCGGATGCTACGGACAAAAGTGTGTTGTACTGCTATGATGATACGACTATGTTCCAAACCCTTTTAGACTCTTCCACCACCGTTAGCGCTTCTCTCAGTTAGTTTAGCTCATTAAATATATTATCCACAATATCGCTTACTTTTACAAACCCAATTCCAAAAATGTTTAGACAGAAGAGAAAATGTCAATGTAAATATACAGCAGTTTGCTAGCATACAAACTACTAGCATACAAACATACATCGCTCCAAAATATGAATGAATGCTTCAACCAGGGTTGCCAGATTTCGCATCTCAAAGCCCGCCAAAATACATGGAAAACCGCCCAACATACTCAGGAAAAACAGCCGATAATCAGCGATTAAACAATATTAAACCAGTTAAACATGACCTACTACTGCTGATATCTCACAAATCAGTGATTATAAATTATTAATGTCATTTGAAATAATAAAAAACTAAGACTAAGAAGTCTTAAGGGTTTTTTGTGTTTTTGCTAGAACTGTTTCTACTTGAAGAACTCTTTAGTATAATTCAAGGTTCTTTGCTAACTCAATTAGATTTTTATGGATTTTTTTTTCTTGCCACATATAAATGCACATAACATTTAAGGACTGGAAAACAATCGTGCAATTGATACAGGAAAAACGGAAAAAGGTGAAAGAAAGGAATCTGTTTGTAATCTACCTGCAAAATTCTCCTCCTGAGATGTTTTTTTTAGTGTGTGTAAGCAGCAACATACTTCACCTAAAACTTGATATAATCGCCTTCAAGACAGCCAAAACAGAAATAAAAAAATTGTATATTAATTGAAGTTCTACAGGACAACATATGTTAAAGTTTGTAATTTAAGTCACATTCTTGTGAGGATTAAAGCAGGTTGCAGAGCCCGGATAGGTCAGTCGGTAGAGCATCAGACATTTAATCTGAGGGTCCAGGGTTCAAGTCCCTGTTCGAGTGAGTTGCTTCCTATTGCATTAGGTAAGCGGTAATTTCCAGCATTTAACCAGCCACAGTGAAGAAGTGTTGGAGTAGCGACTAATCTTAACCCATCAGATACACAACCGTTCTTTTGTTACAGTAAGCTTGCAAGCAGAGCAACAAGACGGTCAGTATTTAAGGGCTTCCTTTCTTACAACATTTCTTCTGCTAAACCATCATGCTGTATGCTTAATTTAAGACTTCGTGGTGCATCGGTGTGTTTGAGCTTGTTCAAAAGCTCATTGGCTTTAGAACGTATGCTGTTTTCACAGTGTCTGCGTTCCATTTTAGATATAAACACAGTTATTGGGTGAGTAAAATTTTTTCCTATTATATCATAGTTGCATGTAGTCAGAGTGATGCTAGAGATAACAGCAACAATACAAAGGTACACCAAGTTAAGGTTTGTGTGCACAGTTACATAAAAGAAGGTTATGGGTCAAAAAGGGCATGTGCCACACTTGGGATTGTGATTGAGTATACGTTGCATTGGGTGGGTAAACATGGAGCCGGCGTTGAAAAGCATGAGTTGGCAGTGGTGGGATTCAAACCCACGCCCCCGAAGGGACTGGATCCTTAATCCAGCGCCTTAGACCGCTCGGCCACGCTACCACTGTTTAAGGGGCAGATCGAAACGAGCAACTACGTATGCAATTTCTACCTGCATTTTCCAATAGAAGTCAAAGAGGTTGCAAGTGCAGTCACCACACTTGTGATGGAGCACAAGCTACACCAAACTGGTAAACATCATGAGTTGGTGATGAACTTTCTTCTTCAGACTGGTTTTTAAATGAAAGTCAAAGAGAAGGCAGGAACCCGGATAGCTCAGTCGGTAGAGCATCAAACTTTTAATCTGAGGGTCCAGGGATCAAGTCCCTGTTCGGGTGAGTTGTTTCTTACTGCATTAGGTGAGCGGTAATGTCCCGTACTACATGCTTTGTTTAGAATGATGAAGAATTTGTACTTTGTGAGATATTTCTAAGTAAAATAGCATGTACTTGATAAGCTTGAAATAATTGCACACTGCATGTGTAACATGTTCTCCACACCAACTAGTTGTTTTAAACAGACTGTAGTAAATAGAGGACCGTTTAAATCTATATTTATGTGCAGCCTAATAATGCACTGAGTTTTAGATATTAATACCCACATATTTTATGTTGAATGACATGCATCATAATTTTAGTTCTTGCTTCACAGAGCTGCTTTGTTATTGCTCTGCACTAAACAGTTGGTATATCCTGCACTATTTTGGCTCTTACATAATGCAGCATCAACCCTTAAGTCAGTCTGTCAGTGGTACAAAGTTACGATTTGGTTCAGTTCGTCCTAAAGGCTGCGATAAACGTGAGTACGTGAGCTTAAACACGTTGAACCCCCACTTTATAATGCAGCATCAATGATCTGTTAGTACATTACAATTTACAAAGGGTAAAGGCGAGTTCTTTATACGAGGAATTAGCTCAATTGGTAGAGCGCTTGCTTCGCGTGTGAGAGATAGCGGGATCGATGCCAGCATTCTCCAATGCAGAAACATTATGATCGTTTAAAGGCAACACGTAATGTAAGGCTCGTTTCGTCATTGCTCACTGAAACGCTGCGTAAAAAATGAAGTCAGTTTACGCTCTATTTTCATTCATCGTTTAGTTTAAAGACCTTTATTAATTTTTTTAAATTGACAAACATGCAATAACTTTGAAACAATCTTGAAACAAATCTTTTCACATTATTATGTATGGTAGAGGGTTAAAGATGTAAATTTGTATAAAGCATGAGCTGTAGCTGCACGCATTCAGTTTAAAACACTGATGCTCGCCTACAAAGCCAAAAATGGACCAGCCCCAAGCTACCATCGTGGTCTAATCAAACCCCGCTCTGTACCACGCAACCTCCGAGCCACTAGTCTCGCTCGACTTGAGCCCCCACCCAGGACTAAAGGAAGACAAGCATCAAGGCTCTTCTCTGTTCTAGCACCCAAGTGGTGGAATGAACTTCCTCTGTCTGTCCAAACATCTGAGTCTCTTGCTGTCTTTAAAAAACAATTAAAAACCCACCTTTTTACTAAGCACTTCAGCTGACTTGTACTTATTTACTAACATTTTTTTTCCATTTCCAAATAAACCAAAAAAAAAACCCCACTTTTAACAGGTTTCAGCAGATTTGTGTTCTTTGACTGTTGTTTACTAAAACTTGAGAAATGAAATGTTTACTATGGAAGCACTTCTGTAAATCGCTCTGGATGACAGCGTCTGCTAAATGCAGAAAATGTAAATGTAAAATGTAAAATGTTAAAAGTGGAATTTAAAACTACGCCTCCAGGGGAGACTGCGAACTAAACACAGCGCCTTAGACCACTCAACCATCCTGACCTGCTTGCAAAAGTCTAATACCAATCCCACAACACCCCCACGTGAACTAAGCTTTGGATGAACTGTTGTATCTTTTCACATTATTATGTATGGTAGAGGGTTACAGATCGCAGCACCTTAGACCGCATCCTGACTAGCTTGGGTACCGTTGACACCACATCATATATCAATAGAAAGGGAGCCCCATATGAGCACTCCAACTGACCAAATAATGATTTTGGGTGGACCATTCTTAGCACTGTAACGGCACTAGCATGTTAGGGTGTGTTTTTTCTCTGGTATGAGTGTATTAGGTACAGCCTTCTTGTTGGGTTTTTAACTGACTGGATTATTTGTTAATAACTCAAACCCTGTTTGTGCTGGTTGTAGGCTATTCAATCGACCACTAGATGTAGTGTAGTGTGTATTCGTGTTTCCTTAATTTCGTTGTGTTCTCCCTTAATGTAATTGCGTTCCACCTTAAAGAATTTGTGTTGTCTCTTAATATATTCTTGTTTTTCCTTATTGTTGTTGTGTTGTCAGCTTTTGTTTGTTTTGTAAATGTTATTGTGTTTTAACTCAGCGGGCCACCGTAATATAGATGGCATAATATGAATACAGTTAGAAAGTAAAACGATGTCGCATGCTGACCTGTGTGGAATACAACTAATGTATGTAGTACTAAGAAGTGTTTCTTAAGGGTTTTTTTTGGTGTTCTTGCTGGAACTGTTCTACAGGACAACGTATGTTAAAGTTTGTAATTCAAGTCACGTCCTTGTGAGGGTTAAAGAGACTTGCAGAGCCCGGGTAGCTCAGTCGGTAGAGCGTCAGACTTTTAATCTGAGGGTCCAGGGTTCAAGTCCCTGTTTGGGCAAGTTCTTTATTACTGCATTAGGTAAGCGGTAATGTCCCGTACAACATGGTTTAATTAGAAAGTTGAAGAATTTGTACTTTGTGAGATGTTATTAAGTGAAATACCATGTACTTGATAAGCTTGAAATAATAGCACTCTGTGTGTGTAACATGTTCTCCACACCAACTAGTTGTTTCAAACAGACTGTAGTAAATAGAGGACAGTTTAAATCTATATTTATGTGTAGCCTAATAATGCACTGAGTTTTAGATATTAATACCCACATATTTTTTGTTGCCTTAAAGACTCACTTAAATCCTGATCATAATTTTTGATGCTGCGTTTCATTAAGCGATGCCGCAACGAGTTTCATGTTACATGATACCCTTAAATAATCATAATGTATCTGCACTGGAGAATGCAGGCATCGATCCCGCTACCTCTCACATGCTAAGCGAGCGCTCTACCATTTGAGCTAATTCCCCTTACGATGCTCCCTTGTTCCCATTTTGAAGGTTGTGATATTACTTTAAACTTACCTTTTCTTTTTCATGTAATTACTGATATTTTACTGGATCTCTGCTGATATCTTGTGGGCCATATTGACTAATCAGTGAAAAATAATGTTTCCTTGTATAATAAAACCATTATGCTTATTTAGCTTTAATTAGCTTTAATTATTAAATAGTTAATAAGATAGTGATGGTGAAACTAAAAACCTGTTATTACCATCACTAAGTGTCTTTACCATCACAAGAAGTTATGTGTTGGTAATGACATGTTGAGGTAATGACAGTTTTTACTTAGGGAAAAAAGTAAACAGCTAGTATACAATGTACTTTACATACATTTAAATAATGTAAACATTTCAATTGTAAAATACTGCTGTAACAATGTAAATAGACGCTGAATACACATACTTTATGATCAGGATGAATACATGTTTAAATTTCTCACATTTTTAGAGATCAAAAACCAAGGTCCTGGCATCCATGTGGATGTTACTTTGACACGTACCACCTACCTCAGCATTGTTGCAGACCATGTACACCCTTTCATGCAAACTGTATTCTCTGATGGCTGTTGACTCTGAAGAAGTAACTTTGTATAAAGCTTGAGATGTCAGAAGTGGGATACAAACTCACGCCTCCAGGAGAGACTGCAACCTGAACACAGCGCCTTAGACCACTCGGCTATCCTGACATGCTTGCGAGGTCCTAATGCCAATTACCAACAACACCCCCACATGGCCAAAGATTTGTACAAAGTGCTGAATCTTTTCACATTGTTATGTATGTTAGAGGGTTAAAGACATAAATTTGTATAAAGCACTAGCAGTCAGAAGTGGGATTCAAACCCACGCCTCATGGGACACTGTGACCTGAACTTAGCGTTTTAGACCTCATCCTGACTAGCTTGGGTACCATCGACACCACCATTTGTACGAACTGCTTAATCTTTTCACATTATTATGTATGGTAAATGTACTGACTGTAACCCATTTGCTGCACTGTACACTTTGTCACTAGGTTGTAAATCATATATCAATAGAAAGGGAGCCCCATATGAGCACTCCAACTGACCAAATAATGTTTTTGGGTGGACCATTGTTATCACTGTAACGGCACTAGCATGTTAGGGTGTGTTTTCTCTGGTATGAGTGTATTAGGTACAGCCTTCTTTTTGGGTTTTTAACTGACTGGATTATTTATTAAGAACTCAAACCCTGTTTGTGCTTGTTGTAGGCTATTCAAACCTCCATTAGATGGAATAATATGAATACAGTTAATATTGCGTTAGAATCAAGCAATAGAACACGAGAGGGAGTGTGTTATCGTGAATAACATCACGGCTGTGATTCGGTCGCAGCCGTGATGTTATTCGCGATAACACATGACCTCAAGTGTTCTATTGCTTTTATACAACAGTTTTTACAAAATAAAGAAAGAAAATAAATCAAAGAAGCCCTGAATTTCTTAATAAATATGCTTTAATATTGACAATACCTTCCGCCAAAAAGTAGTTCCACAACGAATATAAAGTTTAACACTACGATCGGGAAAAAGGTCTGTGTCGCCTGCTTGCGCGTTTGTGTGCATGAAGCTTGTCGTTACTGGCAACGCGTCAGCGGAGTAATACAGTTGTGGTGTGAAAAGGCTGTGCTGTTATCACGAATATCAGCACGGTTAGAACGCTTCTCAACCAATCAGATTGTAAGGTCGGAACTAACTGTGGTATAAAGTAAAACGATGTCTGTTTCTATCACAGTTTCATCGCATGCTGACCTCTAGAATCCAACTGATGTATGTAGCACTAAGAAGTGTTTCTTAAGGGTTCTTTTTGTGTTCTTGGTAGAACTGTTGCTACTTGAAGAACCCTTTAGTAGAATTCAAGGTTCTTTGCTAACTCAATTTGATTTTTATGGATTTTTTTTCTCTTGCCACATATAAATGCACATTACATTTTAATGACTGGAAAACAATCGTGCAAAATTCTCCTCCAGATATGTTTTTCTTTGTGTGTAAACAGCAACAGCCTTCACCTTTAAAGCACCTTTAAAACCCCCTTTAGCCTTTTGTAAATTGTAATGTACTATCAGAGCGTTGATGCTGCATTATAAAGTGAGGGTGCAACGTGTTTAAGCTCACATACTCTTTTCTGTATTATACCTTGCTTTTAAACCATCACAGACTCTATTTATCGCAGCCTTTAGGACGATCTAAACCCAATCAAAACTGTCTTTGTACCACTGATAGACTGACTTAAGGGTTGATGCTGCATTTTAAAGGGAATGTCGTGAGTTTTAGCTGTTCATCTTTTATAAAGCAGTTTCACCAGAAGAAAAACCATTAAAAAGTCACGTACCTCTACTTTAACAAAAAGTCATTTCAGATAAAACTCCGAGACATTTCAAAATTGGAGAATTATAAGTTATTGTGTGTTTGTGTAGCCCAATTAAAATTTGGGCATAACTAATATTTTGTTTATGTTAATTTATAACTAGTAAATAAGTTGTTCTTATTTGTTCTGTAAATAATGTTCTGGTTGTTTTATGCTGTTTAAAGTAAAGTGTATGTATAGCCCTCCCTTGATTTATTTTTAAGCCAATCAGCATGAACTGTCACAGGTCGGGAAAAGAGCGGGAGAAAGTGGGTGGAAAAGAAGAAAAAAGTGTCATGTAAGCGGGTAAAACACCTGTTTAGGATTTATCTCTCTTGATGCGTTAAGACAAACGGACAGTGAGTCTTATATTAACATCTTGCAGTCGATTAGTGACATTGTTTATGCTGTATCAGCCGTGAACTTCGTCTCTTGAGTTTTCGTGCATGGACATTGAAGGCAGTACGCTTCCTCAGCAGCTGTGATGATTACAGTGGATTAAAAGCATCGGATAAACTCTGATTGTTTCATCCAAGATCAAAAGGAAAAAGACTGGTGGATTTTTTCTGTTTCATCCACAGGGCCGGCGCTAGGGGGGGGCTGAGGGGGGCATTGCCCCCCCAAATTGTGTCTTTGCCCCCCCAAATTGTGTCTTTGCCCCCCCAAGCACAATGCAAGCAACGGCTATTTTTAAAATGATCTCTGAACCAATCACAAAAATGCATTTTGTTTTACAGTGTGAAGATATTTCCTTGCTTATTCCTGATTGGCTCTTTGAGTCATATAAAAATCGGCAGACTGCCCCAAACAGTTCAGTTCGGCAGTATATGTTCTGTTAGTGTGAGCGAGAGGCAGGTATACTGGTAAACACTCTTCTGAGTTTAAACTGACTTCCACATGGTAATATTTGCTTAACTGTGGTTTTTCGTTGCTTTAATGTTACTTACCTCTTACATAGGTGTTGCTTAAATTATTTTATTAGCCGTTAGCGGTTAGGCTAACTTGGTTCTCCTAACACAGGCTTAAGTTTATTGATGTCTTTCTGTGTGCATTTTTCATTTAATAAATATACATTGTAGAAACACTTATAATGCATCGTTTTTTTATCTAAAAAAAATCAACTGACCGTGTGAGTGTCGCACCCGAGGGCTCCTCCACACCATGTCACACACCACCAGCGTTAGCTGACTGTGCTCTTTCCCCCGCGCAAGCCGTCGCGGCTCATGGTTTAAACGATTCCTCGCCATCACAGCCAGTATTAAATGCTTGGCTGTCATCATTCATGCACAAATCAAGCCTTGAATATATTTCTGGCTTCAAAAACATGACTATCAACATGCCCCCTCATTAGGTTTTACTGCCCCCCCAAGCAAAGCAGTCCAGAACCGGGGCTGTTCATCCATGTAAACAAAGAACGTGGACAGCTCCACCACAACCGACCAAATATACTTTGTGATCTGTGCTGATTGGGACTATTAGGTTGGATCAGGCCTGCAACGGTAATTTTGGGTACCCTTTTTTTAGTTAGTTATTTACCTAACTTAGGAGAGATTGATAATGTTTTGAATATTACTGATGGTAATTTGAGTGAATCTGTATTATAACATTTTTGTAAAATATATTGGGGTTTGAAATGCATATTAATGATTGTGTAAATGAGTAAATAGTTAATTTGTTTAAGTATTATTAACGTATACAAGTTTGGTATGTGAGTCAGGGATAATGTTAATACAGCTACTGTAAATGGTGTTAGTCGCAGGTTTTTTTGTGCAAGGTTAGTGCCACATATATATAGGGTAATTGAAGTAGTTTTTTCGGTTTAAATAAGAGTATAGCTTAAATATAAAATAATCGTAAGTACTGATAAGTAGTGGCCCTTTTAAATCCTTACATTACCACAAAGAAAGAGATTTCTTAAACAAATAAAAGAAGTCGGGGAGCGCTTTCCAAATACAGCCAGGGGTGCTAGGGGGCGCTATATTTGTCAATTTAAACATGTCAAAAAAGGTCTTTAAACCAAACGATTTGAGTAAAAATAGAGCATAACTGTCACTGTAGAACTTACAGACTGACCTAATGTTTGATGCAGCGTTTCAGTGAGCAACGACTTTCATATTATGTGTTGCCTTTAAGTGATCATAGTGTTTCGGCATTGGAGAATGTGGGCATCGATCCCACTAAATCTCGCATGCTAAGCGAGCGCTCTACCATTTGAGCTAATTCCCCTTACACAGATCCTTCCTTTAGGATTTGTAAATTGTAATGTACTAAACGAGTGTTGATGCTGCATTATAAAGTGAGAGTGCAACGTGTTTAAGCTCACGTACTCTTTTCTATATTATGCGTTGTTTTTAAACCATCACAGACTCAGTTTATTTAAAACGTTGATCTTAGCCTTTAGGACGAACAATGTGAGGTCTTTTATGAAGTGCATTTTTTCTTTGATTTTGTTGGACCTGTAGGAGATTGTCCTGTTCTTGTTGCAGCTCTGCTGGAGGGTTATTTTCTTGGTGTTTGTGGTGGTGGTGGTGGTGGTGGGGGGGTCTTTGTTCCCATTTTGGTTTATTTAGTAAATGATGTACTTTACATCCATTTAAATAATGTGAACATTTAAATTTTTGTCGTAAAATACTGCTGTAACAATGTAAATGGATGCTGAATAAACATACTTAAATGGATATTTAAGTATTTAAGTACATATTTAAATGGATGTAAAGTACATCATATACTAAATAAACCAAAATGGGAACAAAGACCCCACCACCACCACCACCACAAACACCAAAAAAATAACCCTCCAGCAGAGCTGCAACAATAAACAGAGCAAGATCAGAATGAATACATGATTCAGTTTCTCAGAGATCAAAAGCCTGGGTCCTGGCATCCATGTGGATGTTACTTTGGCACGTACCACCTACCTCAGCATTGTTGCAGACCATGTTCACCCTTTGATGAAAACTGTATTCCCTGATGGCTGTGTCCTCTAAAAAAGTAGATTTGTTTAAATCATGAGCTGTCAGAAGTGGGATTCGAACCCATAAACTGCTTAATCTTTAAACATTATTATGTATTGTAAATGTACTGACTGTAACCCATCTGCTGCACTGTACACTTTGTCACTAGGCTGTAAACCAAAAATCAATAGAAAGGGAGCCCCATATGAGATCTCCAACTGACCAAATAATGTTTTTGGGTGGATCATTCTTAGCACTGTAACGGCACTAGCGTGTTAGGGTGTGTTTTCTCTAGTCTGAGTGTATTAGGTACAGCCTTCTTGTTGGGTTTTTAACTGACTGGATTATTTATTAAGATTAATAATTATTCATTAAGAACTCAAACCCTGTTTGTGCTGGTTGTAGGCTATTCAATTGTCCACTAGATGACATAATATGAATACAGTTAGAAAGTAAAACGACGTCTGTTTCGAGCAAAGTTTCATCGCATGCTGACCTGTGTGGAATACAACTGATGTATGTAGCACTAAGAAGTGTTTCTTAAGGGTTCTTTTTGTGTTCTTGGTAGAACTGTTTCTACTTGAAGAACCATTTAGTATAATTTAAGGTTCTTTGCTAACTCAATTTGATTTTTATGGATTTTTTTATTTTGCCACATATAAATGCACATAACATTTTAATGAAAAGCAACGCATAATATAGAAAAGAGTACGTGAGCTTAAACATGTTGCACTCTCACTTTATAATGCAGCATTAACACTCTGTTAGTACATTACAATTTACAAAGGGTAAAGGAAAGTTTTGTGTAAGGGGAATTAGCTCAAATGGTAGAGCGCTCGCTTAGCATGCGAGAGGTAGTGGGATCGATGCCCACATTCTCCAGTACACAAACATTATGATCATTTTGCAATCTGAAAAGATGAAATTAGGGTAAAATTCGTTGCAGCATCAACCATAAGGCTAGTCTGTCCGTGTTACAATGTCAGTAACGCCCTATTTACGCTCAAACAGTTTTGTTTACATACCTTTTTTGTTTTGTTTTGACAGAAACGCATAAACTTATAATTTTTTATAATGTTTTATTATTTGATACTGTTACAATTGATACATTATAAAGTATTATACATATTTAAGTTCGGTGGCATAATTGGCTTGCTTTTAAAAACGACCACAGTGCGCCATCTACAGGCCATTCTTGGTACGTCTTGTTAAAACGTAGCCAATGTAAAACTGGTGCCCACACTTCTGTGGCTTGGGATCTACTATTTCAGTCAACAGGTCATCGGGATCTACTTTTTAAAAAGGTTGGCCTCATCATTTTTCAAGAATGCTTTAAAGCTTTTTTAAATGCGCTTCATTTGCCTGTATTGATATTCAGCATTACAGGGCAAGCGTGGGTCCAGTGTCACGAACACCGGGCTCGAGACAAAAATACACCCTGGACAGGGCGCGTCAAACCATCGCAAAGCATCACACACTAATTTATCCACTCACTCACACATACAGGTGCAATTTAGAGCAGCAATTACACCTACTGGCACGTTTTCATACCCGGAGGAAAGCCACGCATACATGGTGAGTATACACCGATCAGCCATAACATTAAAACCACCTCCTTGTTTCTACACTCACTGTCCATTTTATCAGCTCCACCATATAGAAGCACTTTGTAGTTCTACAATTACTGACTGTAATCCATCTGTTTCTCAACATGCTTTTTTATCCGCCTTTTATGCTGTTCTTCAATGGTCAGGACTCTCCTGTGTTGTGCTGGTATGAGTGGATAAGACATAACAGCGCTGCAGGTTTTTAAACACCTCACTGTCACTGCTGGACTGAGAATAGTCCACCAACCAAAAACATCCAGCCATCAGCGCCCTGTGGGAAGTGTCCTATGACCACTGATGAAGGTCTAAAAGATGACCAACTCAAACAGCAGCAATAGATAAGCAATCGTTTCTGACTGTCTCTACAAGGTGGACCAACTAGGTAAGAGTGTCTAATAGAGTGGACAGTGAGTGGACACGGTATTTAAAAACTCCAGCAGCGCTGCTGTGTCTGATCCACTCATACCAGCACAACACACACTAACACACCAACACCATGTCAGTGTCACTGCAGTGCTGAGAATGATCCACCACCTAGATAATACCTGCTCTGTAGTGGTCATGTCAATAATTGTAGAACTACAAAGTGCTTCTATATGGTGAGTGGAGCTGATAAAATAGACAGTGAGTGTAGAAACAAGGAGGTGGTTTTAATGTTATGGCTGATTAGTGTAAACTTAGGTCATACTTTATTAACAAGGTAAGTTTTTTTTTTAAAGAAAACTTTGTGTATATTAGCTTCTGGATATTTTCGGATGCTACGGACAAAACTGTGTTGTACTGCTATGATGATACGACTATGTTCCAAACACTTTTAGACTCTTCCACCACCGTTAGCGCTTCTCTCAGTTAGTTCAGCTCATTAAATATATTATCTACTGTTTCCCTTATCTTTACAAACCCAATTCCAAAAATGTTTAGACAGAAGAGAAAATGTCAATGTAAATTGACAGCAATTTGTAAAAGATGTCATTTATATTCTAGCATACAAACATACATCGCTCCAAAATATGAATGAACGCTTCAGCCAGGGTTGCCAGATTGCGCATTTAGAAGCCCGCCAAAATGCATGGAAAACCGCTCAACATACTCACGAAAAACAGCCGATAATCAGCGCTTAAACAATATTAAACCAGTTAAACATGACCTACTACTGCTGATATCTCACAAATCAGTGATTATAAATTATTAATGGCATATCTTTTACCATTATTATGTATGGTAGAGGGTTAAATATGTAAATTTGTTTAAAACATGAGCTGTCAGAAGTGGGATTCGAACCCACGCCTTCAGGGAAGACTGCGACCTGAACGCAGCGCCTTAGACCACTCGGCCATCCTGACTAGCTGGGGTACCATTGATACCACCCTCGCCCCACATGGTCTAATATTTGCTCAAACTGCTAAATCTTTTCACATTATTATGTATGGTAGAGGGTTAAAGACGTAAATTTGTGTAAAGCATGAGCTGTCACAGTGCCTTAGACTGCTAAAACCATTCTGTCTAGCTTGGACACTGTTGACGCCACTCCCACCCCACACAGACTAATATTTGTACAAACTGCTTAATCTTTTCACAAATTATTATGTCTGGTAAATTTACTGACTGTAACCCATTTGCTGCACTGTACACTTTGTCACTAGGCTGTAAACCATGTATCAATAGAAAGGGAGCCCCATATGAGCACTCCAACTGACCAAATAATGTTTTTGGCACTGTAACGGCACTAGCATGTTAGGGTGTGTTTTCTCTGGTATGAGTGTATTAGGTACAGCCTTCTTGTTGTGTTTTTAACTGACTGGATTATTTATTAAGATTATTTGTTATTCATTAAGAACTCAAACCCTGTTTGTGCTCATTGTAGGCTATTAAATCGTCCACTAGATAGCATAATATGAACACAGTTAGAAAGTAAAACGATGTCCATTACTAATAAATAAATAAATGTCTGTTATTAATAAAGCTACTTTGAATCTTGAATCTACTATCAAAGTTTCATCGCATGCTGACCTCTGTGGAATACAACTGATGTATGTAGTACTAAGAAGTGTTTCTTAAGGGTTTTTTGGTGACTTTTATTTTTGGCCAGGCAGTGTATGTTAAAGTTTGTAATTCAAGTCACATCCTTGTGGACACATCCTTGTGAGGATTGACATGTCTTGCAGAGCCAGGATAGCTCAGTAGGTAGTGCATCAGACTTTTAATCTGAGGGTCCAGTGTTCAAGTCCCTGTTCGGGAGAGTTGTTTCTTACTGTATTAGGTAAGCGGTAATGTCCTGTACTACATGGTTTGTTTAGAATGATGAAGAATTTGTACTTTGTGAGTTTTTTGTAAGTGAACTAGCATGTACTTGATAAGCTTGAAATAATAGCACACTGTATGT
>NW_026947169.1:0-29129 GCF_030014385.1 Trichomycterus rosablanca | reverse complement strand
ACACACGCGAGACAGATTCTAGTTTTAATCTAAATTGGGGTTAGGATGATGGGTGATTAGATTGCGGTTAAAATTCAGTTTATTTGGGGTCAGGGCTAGGATGATCAAAGATTAGGTTGTAGTAGAGCTTCAGTGTATTGAATTTAAAGTACTTGGAAATTGGGTTGAAGTTGTAATTAGGTTTATTAAGGTTAGAGTTGATATAATTATGGACTGAACTATAATTGAAATTTCATTTATTGTGATTGGGGACAGTGTAAATGAAGGTTAGGTTCTAGTTGGAAGGTTTATTAGGATTAGGGTTAGAATAATTGGGAGTTGGGTTATGGTTGAAATGGAGTTTATTGTGGTTGGGGTTGGAATAATTGGGAATTGGGTTGAAATTAGGTTTATTAAGCTTAGGGTTAGAGTAATTAGGGGTTGGGTTATGGTAAATAATTGGGGTAAGGTCATCGTTGAGATGAGTCTATTGAGGTTGGGGTTAGAGTAATTAGGGATTAGGTTATGGTTAAGATTAGGCTTATTGAGGTTGGGGTTGGAATAATTAGGAATGAGGTTATGGTTAAGATTAGGTTTATTGAGGTTGGGGTTAGAGTAATTAGGGATTAGGTGATGGTTAAGATTAGGTTTATTGAGGTTGGGGTTAGAGTAATTAGGGATTAGGTGATGGTTAAGATTAGGTTTATTGAGGTTGGGGTTAGAGTAATTAGGGATTAGGTTATGGTTAAGATTAGGCTTATTGAGGTTGGGGTTGGAATAATTAGGAATGAGGTTATGGTTAAGATTAGGTTTATTGAGGTTGGGGTTAGAGTAATTAGGGATTAGGTGATGGTTAAGATTAGGTTTATTGAGGTTGGGGTTAGAGTAATTAGGGATTAGGTGATGGTTAAGATTAAGGAAACGTGGAACATAAAGGACAAGAGAACTGTCTGCAGCTACATAAACAGGCCCTAATTCAAACTTGGATCGATTTCTCAGCTCCTAAAGCTTGCTACAGAGATGTAGCCATGATTGGTTACAAGGGTTACAAGCTGTGCAATTATGCAGAAAATGTGCCCTTTCATTTGGGTTTCTTAATTTCATGTGGGGTTAGATGCAGTTCCTAACCTAAACAGCAGGTGCCAGCTTTCAGTAAGTCTGGGGTTAGCTTGGGGTTAGATGCAGTTCCTAACCTAAACAGCAGGTGCCAGCTTTCAGTAAGTCTGGGGTTAGCTTGGGGTTAGATGCAGTTCCTAACCTAAACAGCAGGTGCCAGCTTTCAGTAAGTCTGGGGTTAGCTTGGGGTTAGATGCAGTTCCTAACCTAAACAGCAGGTGCCAGCTTTCAGTAAGTCTGGGGTTAGCTTGGGGTTAGATGCAGTTCCTAACCTAAACAGCAGGTGCCACCTTGCAGTAAGTCTGGGGTTAGCTTGGGGTTAGGCCTTGGATTGGGGGCGTGGTTAGGGTTTTGCTCATAGGTTAAGAGTTAAAACCAGAGGCGGCATTCAAATTAGTGGCATTGAAATGAGACGTATGCTAATCTTTGCTCTCCTATTGGCTGGAGGTAGCAGTATGCAAATGTCTGCTCTCCTATTGGCCGTATGCAAATGTTTGGAATCCCATTGGTTGAAACTCAAACATGTCCTTTTTGCTGGTTTGTAATGTCAATGATGTGTGTTGTATTGTACCACAGGGACTTTTATTTCCTTGGGGATCAGTAAAGCATCCATCAATCCATGTGTATGTCTAACTATTTGCCTACCTTTTATTTATTTATTTCAGCAGGACATGATCCGAGTCAGACTTGGAGCAGAAGATCCGTCCGTGGCCGAGGTGGGCAGCACACGACCCACACATCCACGAGACCACGAACCTATGACACACAACACACACACAAAAAAAACAAAACAAAACATATGATAAGCACAAAAATGCAATAATCGTTCAAGAACACGAATGGTAACCCCTGGTATCAGAATGAGATTCATGGGCCGAGTACGTGGACACACACACACACACACACACACACAGACACAGACACAGACACACACACACACACACACACACACACACACACACACACACAGGCAATTGGCAGTGTGTGTAATGTTAAAAAATAACAATAAAAAATAAAGGAACAGAACAGTAAAGTACCTGAATCGATTGAACAAGATGTGAACAGTTCGGTTGACATTCTTCTGACTTATCAGGTAGCCAAGGTTTGGTATTTTTTGGAATACGAGCTGTTGAAAAACCTGAAATCATACTAAGTGATGTGGCATGACTATTCCAAAAGATGGCAGCAGAGGATCAAAAATGAGCGGTGCCTTAGGATTCCGTCAAGCCGGGAAGTCGAGGCTTCCCAGCTTAAGAGAGAGTACGCACCGAATAGGCCCAATTTAACCCTAGTCTATTCATATGTCACTCATTAATTTGTTAATGTATACATATCATTAATTCATCAATAATTCATGATGCACTCACTATCAGTCGATGTATTAATTCATTGTTAATAAACTGGTAGTTAGGTGTTAGTATATGTTTAGTTATGTACACATGTTGTAAAGTGTTTACCGTCGTGTTCTCAGCGCGCTTGGCTCTTTAAACTTCTCTACGGTGTGTATTCTTGGTTTGCTTGTGGCAAAAAATATTACACAAACGTCCATATCCATACCCAAACATCCTCGAGGACTTCATGTTGACTGTGGCGCCCTCAGGTGTCCCTCTTGTGGTATAACCTTTTTTTCCTTATTCCTTTTTTATTTCATTAATATTACATAGGATATCGATTTATTTTGGGGGTTTCCATTTTAAATTATGTTTTAGGTCAATCAATTATATTGTATAATTTATGGTCAAGGTGGTTAAGGTAGGTCAGGGTTAGAAATATATCTATTGAGGTCGAAGTTGAATTAATTGTAGGTAGGGTGGGTTGTAGTCAGTCTAGTTTTAATCTAAATTGGGGTTAGGATGATGGGTGATTAGATTGCGGTTAAAATTCAGTTTATTTGGGGTCAGGGCTAGGATGATCAAAGATTAGGTTGTAGTAGAGCTTCAGTGTATTGAATTTAAAGTACTTGGAAATTGGGTTGAAGTTGTAATTAGGTTTATTAAGGTTAGAGTTGATATAATTATGGACTGAACTATAATTGAAATTTCATTTATTGTGATTGGGGACAGTGTAAATGAAGGTTAGGTTCTAGTTGGAAGGTTTATTAGGATTAGGGTTAGAATAATTGGGAGTTGGGTTATGGTTGAAATGGAGTTTATTGTGGTTGGGGTTGGAATAATTGGGAATTGGGTTGAAATTAGGTTTATTAAGCTTAGGGTTAGAGTAATTAGGGGTTGGGTTATGGTAAATAATTGGGGTAAGGTCATCGTTGAGATGAGTCTATTGAGGTTGGGGTTAGAGTAATTAGGGATTAGGTTATGGTTAAGATTAGGCTTATTGAGGTTGGGGTTGGAATAATTAGGAATGAGGTTATGGTTAAGATTAGGTTTATTGAGGTTGGGGTTAGAGTAATTAGGGATTAGGTGATGGTTAAGATTAGGTTTATTGAGGTTGGGGTTAGAGTAATTAGGGATTAGGTGATGGTTAAGATTAGGTTTATTGAGGTTGGGGTTAGAGTAATTAGGGATTAGGTTATGGTTAAGATTAGGCTTATTGAGGTTGGGGTTGGAATAATTAGGAATGAGGTTATGGTTAAGATTAGGTTTATTGAGGTTGGGGTTAGAGTAATTAGGGATTAGGTGATGGTTAAGATTAGGTTTATTGAGGTTGGGGTTAGAGTAATTAGGGATTAGGTGATGGTTAAGATTAAGGAAACGTGGAACATAAAGGACAAGAGAACTGTCTGCAGCTACATAAACAGGCCCTAATTCAAACTTGGATCGATTTCTCAGCTCCTAAAGCTTGCTACAGAGATGTAGCCATGATTGGTTACAAGGGTTACAAGCTGTGCAATTATGCAGAAAATGTGCCCTTTCATTTGGGTTTCTTAATTTCATGTGGGGTTAGATGCAGTTCCTAACCTAAACAGCAGGTGCCAGCTTTCAGTAAGTCTGGGGTTAGCTTGGGGTTAGATGCAGTTCCTAACCTAAACAGCAGGTGCCAGCTTTCAGTAAGTCTGGGGTTAGCTTGGGGTTAGATGCAGTTCCTAACCTAAACAGCAGGTGCCAGCTTTCAGTAAGTCTGGGGTTAGCTTGGGGTTAGATGCAGTTCCTAACCTAAACAGCAGGTGCCAGCTTTCAGTAAGTCTGGGGTTAGCTTGGGGTTAGATGCAGTTCCTAACCTAAACAGCAGGTGCCAGCTTTCAGTAAGTCTGGGGTTAGCTTGGGGTTAGGCCTTGGATTGGGGGCGTGGTTAGGGTTTTGCTCATAGGTTAAGAGTTAAAACCAGAGGCGGCATTCAAATTAGTGGCATTGAAATGAGACGTATGCTAATCTTTGCTCTCCTATTGGCTGGAGGTAGCAGTATGCAAATGTCTGCTCTCCTATTGGCCGTATGCAAATGTTTGGAATCCCATTGGTTGAAACTCAAACATGTCCTTTTTGCTGGTTTGTAATGTCAATGATGTGTGTTGTATTGTACCACAGGGACTTTTATTTCCTTGGGGATCAGTAAAGCATCCATCAATCCATGTGTATGTCTAACTATTTGCCTACCTTTTATTTATTTATTTCAGCAGGACATGATCCGAGTCAGACTTGGAGCAGAAGATCCGTCCGTGGCCGAGGTGGGCAGCACACGACCCACACATCCACGAGACCACGAACCTATGACACACAACACACACACAAAAAAAACAAAACAAAACATATGATAAGCACAAAAATGCAATAATCGTTCAAGAACACGAATGGTAACCCCTGGTATCAGAATGAGATTCATGGGCCGAGTACGTGGACACACACACACACACACACACACACAGACACAGACACAGACACACACACACACACACACACACACACACACACACACACACAGGCAATTGGCAGTGTGTGTAATGTTAAAAAATAACAATAAAAAATAAAGGAACAGAACAGTAAAGTACCTGAATCGATTGAACAAGATGTGAACAGTTCGGTTGACATTCTTCTGACTTATCAGGTAGCCAAGGTTTGGTATTTTTTGGAATACGAGCTGTTGAAAAACCTGAAATCATACTAAGTGATGTGGCATGACTATTCCAAAAGATGGCAGCAGAGGATCAAAAATGAGCGGTGCCTTAGGATTCCGTCAAGCCGGGAAGTCGAGGCTTCCCAGCTTAAGAGAGAGTACGCACCGAATAGGCCCAATTTAACCCTAGTCTATTCATATGTCACTCATTAATTTGTTAATGTATACATATCATTAATTCATCAATAATTCATGATGCACTCACTATCAGTCGATGTATTAATTCATTGTTAATAAACTGGTAGTTAGGTGTTAGTATATGTTTAGTTATGTACACATGTTGTAAAGTGTTTACCGTCGTGTTCTCAGCGCGCTTGGCTCTTTAAACTTCTCTACGGTGTGTATTCTTGGTTTGCTTGTGGCAAAAAATATTACACAAACGTCCATATCCATACCCAAACATCCTCGAGGACTTCATGTTGACTGTGGCGCCCTCAGGTGTCCCTCTTGTGGTATAACCTTTTTTTCCTTATTCCTTTTTTATTTCATTAATATTACATAGGATATCGATTGATTTTGGGGGTTTCCATTTTAAATTATGTTTTAGGTCAATCAATTATATTGTATAATTTATGGTCAAGGTGGTTAAGGTAGGTCAGGGTTAGAAATATATCTATTGAGGTCGAAGTTGAATTAATTGTAGGTAGGGTGGGTTGTAGTCAGTCTAGTTTTAATCTAAATTGGGGTTAGGATGATGGGTGATTAGATTGCGGTTAAAATTCAGTTTATTTGGGGTCAGGGCTAGGATGATCAAAGATTAGGTTGTAGTAGAGCTTCAGTGTATTGAATTTAAAGTACTTGGAAATTGGGTTGAAGTTGTAATTAGGTTTATTAAGGTTAGAGTTGATATAATTATGGACTGAACTATAATTGAAATTTCATTTATTGTGATTGGGGACAGTGTAAATGAAGGTTAGGTTCTAGTTGGAAGGTTTATTAGGATTAGGGTTAGAATAATTGGGAGTTGGGTTATGGTTGAAATGGAGTTTATTGTGGTTGGGGTTGGAATAATTGGGAATTGGGTTGAAATTAGGTTTATTAAGCTTAGGGTTAGAGTAATTAGGGGTTGGGTCATGGTAAATAATTGGGGTAAGGTCATCGTTGAGATGAGTCTATTGAGGTTGGGGTTAGAGTAATTAGGGATTCGGTTATGGTTAAGATTAGGCTTATTGAGGTTGGGGTTGGAATAATTAGGAATGAGGTTATGGTTAAGATTAGGTTTATTGAGGTTGGGGTTAGAGTAATTAGGGATTAGGTGATGGTTAAGATTAGGTTTATTGAGGTTGGGGTTAGAGTAATTAGGGATTAGGTGATGGTTAAGATTAAGGAAACGTGGAACATAAAGGACAAGAGAACTGTCTGCAGCTACATAAACAGGCCCTAATTCAAACTTGGATCGATTTCTCAGCTCCTAAAGCTTGCTACAGAGATGTAGCCATGATTGGTTACAAGGGTTACAAGCTGTGCAATTATGCAGAAAATGTGCCCTTTCATTTGGGTTTCTTAATTTCATGTGGGGTTAGATGCAGTTCCTAACCTAAACAGCAGGTGCCAGCTTTCAGTAAGTCTGGGGTTAGCTTGGGGTTAGATGCAGTTCCTAACCTAAACAGCAGGTGCCACCTTGCAGTAAGTCTGGGGTTAGCTTGGGGTTAGATGCAGTTCCTAACCTAAACAGCAGGTGCCAGCTTTCAGTAAGTCTGGGGTTAGCTTGGGGTTAGATGCAGTTCCTAACCTAAACAGCAGGTGCCAGCTTTCAGTAAGTCTGGGGTTAGCTTGGGGTTAGATGCAGTTCCTAACCTAAACAGCAGGTGCCACCTTGCAGTAAGTCTGGGGTTAGCTTGGGGTTTGTTTTGTAATGAGGTACAAAAATCGGTTGACATTCTTCTGACTTAAAGATTGGAGCCCAGTAAAAGTAATTAGGCAGTGGGGGTACAAAAAAAGATAGCTGGTGTCGTTGGGGGGGTACGAGGTGGTTCATTCTACCTTGAAAGTCCTACAAACTGGTGCTGTATGACTTCTAAAAGTACATGAGGACGTTGTAACCGAAAACGTCCAGTAGATGGCAGCAGAGGGTTAAAAACGAGCGGTGCGTTTCCAGCTGTGAGCAGGGAGAAGTGGTCGGCTTGAAATGTAGTGTTTCCAATGCAAAGTGAAAGAGCTTTCCAAAATCTGTTCATAAAGTGTGTAAATAATTTCATGTAAAAAGCTCAATCCAGACAAACACAACATACAATGATATTATGTTCATGAAGGATATTCAGAGCTGGTGTCCGAACCCACTGGGATAGACGCCGATTGACTTTTAATTCATTCAAAATGGGATTTCTCAGCTCTTGAGGCTGCTACAGCATAGATGTAGCAACGATTGGTCAGAAGAACAAACTTCAAGCTGTGCACTAACACTGGAAAATGTGCCGTTTCATCGGGTTTCTTATTTCCTTTTCTTAATGTCGATGCAGTTCCGAACATGCCCTGCAGAGGTCAGATCCTTAAGCCGGGAAGCAGCGACCATATGGTGCAAGGTTCCCGGATTAAGAGAATGCGGCCGATCTGACCCTAGTCTACACTCAGTCAAATAATCGGGAAAATTCGAAGAAACGTCGTAGGACCTCCAAAATCGCACAGGGCGTGCAGGTCCAACCTACCAGCGACATATCGGAGCCCCGCGGTCCCGCGTGGAAAGACGGCCGAGATACGGGCCCCCGACGCGTACGCGAGTAGGCCCAAAAAACCACGTTTCGGGGTCCCGCGGCGGAACCGTAGGACGTAGGCGCACCGAAACCGAGCACGTCGGAGGGGGCCCGGCCACGAGCGACATATCGGAGCCCCGTCACCGTGGTCCGAAAGGCGGCCGAGACACGGGCCCCGACGCGTACGCGAGTAGTCGTCAGGCCCCAGACGACGTGCGGAGGTCCCGCGAGGGAACCGGATGTCGTAGGCCCACCGGACCAGAGTACGACGGACCGCGCGTAGGCACGAGCGACATATCGGAGCCCCGTGACCCTGGTCCTAAAGGCGTCCGAGATACGGGAATAATTGGGAATTGGGTTGAAATTAGGTTTATTAAGCTTAGGGTTAGAGTAATTAGGGGTTGGGTTATGGTAAATAATTGGGGTAAGGTCATCGTTGAGATGAGTCTATTGAGGTTGGGGTTAGAATAATTAGGGATTAGGTTATGGTTAAGATTAGGCTTATTGAGGTTGGGGTTGGAATAATTAGAAATGAGGTTATGGTTAAGATTAGGTTTATTGAGGTTGGGGTTAGAGTAATTAGGGATTAGGTGATGGTTAAGATTAGGTTTATTGAGGTTGGGGTTAGAGTAATTAGGGATTAGGTGATGGTTAAGATTAGGTTATGGTTAAGATTAGGTTTATTGAGGTTGGGGTTAGAGTAATTAGGGATTAGGTAATGGTTAAGATTAGGTTTATTGAGGTTGGGGTTAGAGTAATTAGGGATTAGGTTATGGTTAAGATTAGGCTTATTGAGGTTGGGGTTGGAATAATTAGGAATGAGGTTATGGTTAAGATTAGGTTTATTGAGGTTGGGGTTAGAGTAATTAGGGATTAGGTAATGGTTAAGATTAGGTTTATTGAGGTTGGGGTTAGAGTAATTAGGGATTAGGTAATGGTTAAGATTAGGTTTATTGAGGTTGGGGTTAGAATAATTAGGGATTAGGTAATGGTTAAGATTAGGTTTATTGAGGTTGGGGTTAGAATAATTAGGGATTAGGTTATGGTTAAAATTAAGGAAACGTGGAACATAAAGGACAAGAGAACTGTCTGCAGCTACATAAACAGGCCCTAATTCAAACTTGGATCGATTTCTCAGCTCCTAAAGCTTGCTACAGAGATGTAGCCATGATTGGTTACAAGGGTTACAAGCTGTGCAATTATGCAGAAAATGTGCCCTTTCATTTGGGTTTCTTAATTTCATGTGGGGTTAGATGCAGTTCCTAACCTAAACAGCAGGTGCCAGCTTTCAGTAAGTCTGGGGTTAGCTTGGGGTTAGATGCAGTTCCTAACCTAAACAGCAGGTGCCACCTTGCAGTAAGTCTGGGGTTAGCTTGGGGTTAGGCCTTGGATTGGGGGCGTGGTTAGGGTTTTGCTCATAGGGTTAAGAGTTAAAACCAGAGGCGGCATTCAAATTAGTGGCATTGAAATGAGACGTATGCTAATCTTTGCTCTCCTATTGGCTGGAGGTAGCAGTATGCAAATGTCTGCTCTCCTATTGGCCGTATGCAAATGTTTGGAATCCCATTGGTTGAAACTCAAACATGTCCTTTTTGCTGGTTTGTAATGTCAATGATGTGTGTTGTATTGTACCACAGGGACTTTTATTTCCTTGGGGATCAGTAAAGCATCCATCAATCCATGTGTATGTCTAACTATTTGCCTACCTTTTATTTATTTATTTCAGCAGGACATGATCCGAGTCAGACTTGGAGCAGAAGATCCGTCCGTGGCCGAGGTGGGCAGCACACGACCCACACATCCACGAGACCACGAACCTATGACACACAACACACACACAAAAAAAACAAAACAAAACATATGATAAGCACAAAAATGCAATAATCGTTCAAGAACACGAATGGTAACCCCTGGTATCAGAATGAGATTCATGGGCCGAGTACGTGGACACACACACACACACACACACACACAGACACAGACACAGACACACACACACACACACACACACACACACACACACACACACAGGCAATTGGCAGTGTGTGTAATGTTAAAAAATAACAATAAAAAATAAAGGAACAGAACAGTAAAGTACCTGAATCGATTGAACAAGATGTGAACAGTTCGGTTGACATTCTTCTGACTTATCAGGTAGCCAAGGTTTGGTATTTTTTGGAATACGAGCTGTTGAAAAACCTGAAATCATACTAAGTGATGTGGCATGACTATTCCAAAAGATGGCAGCAGAGGATCAAAAATGAGCGGTGCCTTAGGATTCCGTCAAGCCGGGAAGTCGAGGCTTCCCAGCTTAAGAGAGAGTACGCACCGAATAGGCCCAATTTAACCCTAGTCTATTCATATGTCACTCATTAATTTGTTAATGTATACATATCATTAATTCATCAATAATTCATGATGCACTCACTATCAGTCGATGTATTAATTCATTGTTAATAAACTGGTAGTTAGGTGTTAGTATATGTTTAGTTATGTACACATGTTGTAAAGTGTTTACCGTCGTGTTCTCAGCGCGCTTGGCTCTTTAAACTTCTCTACGGTGTGTATTCTTGGTTTGCTTGTGGCAAAAAATATTACACAAACGTCCATATCCATACCCAAACATCCTCGAGGACTTCATGTTGACTGTGGCGCCCTCAGGTGTCCCTCTTGTGGTATAACCTTTTTTTCCTTATTCCTTTTTTATTTCATTAATATTACATAGGATATCGATTGATTTTGGGGGTTTCCATTTTAAATTATGTTTTAGGTCAATCAATTATATTGTATAATTTATGGTCAAGGTGGTTAAGGTAGGTCAGGGTTAGAAATATATCTATTGAGGTCGAAGTTGAATTAATTGTAGGTAGGGTGGGTTGTAGTCAGTCTAGTTTTAATCTAAATTGGGGTTAGGATGATGGGTGATTAGATTGCGGTTAAAATTCAGTTTATTTGGGGTCAGGGCTAGGATGATCAAAGATTAGGTTGTAGTAGAGCTTCAGTGTATTGAATTTAAAGTACTTGGAAATTGGGTTGAAGTTGTAATTAGGTTTATTAAGGTTAGAGTTGATATAATTATGGACTGAACTATAATTGAAATTTCATTTATTGTGATTGGGGACAGTGTAAATGAAGGTTAGGTTCTAGTTGGAAGGTTTATTAGGATTAGGGTTAGAATAATTGGGAGTTGGGTTATGGTTGAAATGGAGTTTATTGTGGTTGGGGTTGGAATAATTGGGAATTGGGTTGAAATTAGGTTTATTAAGCTTAGGGTTAGAGTAATTAGGGGTTGGGTTATGGTAAATAATTGGGGTAAGGTCATCGTTGAGATGAGTCTATTGAGGTTGGGGTTAGAGTAATTAGGGATTAGGTTATGGTTAAGATTAGGCTTATTGAGGTTGGGGTTGGAATAATTAGGAATGAGGTTATGGTTAAGATTAGGTTTATTGAGGTTGGGGTTAGAGTAATTAGGGATTAGGTGATGGTTAAGATTAGGTTTATTGAGGTTGGGGTTAGAGTAATTAGGGATTAGGTGATGGTTAAGATTAGGTTTATTGAGGTTGGGGTTAGAGTAATTAGGGATTAGGTTATGGTTAAGATTAGGCTTATTGAGGTTGGGGTTGGAATAATTAGGAATGAGGTTATGGTTAAGATTAGGTTTATTGAGGTTGGGGTTAGAGTAATTAGGGATTAGGTGATGGTTAAGATTAGGTTTATTGAGGTTGGGGTTAGAGTAATTAGGGATTAGGTGATGGTTAAGATTAAGGAAACGTGGAACATAAAGGACAAGAGAACTGTCTGCAGCTACATAAACAGGCCCTAATTCAAACTTGGATCGATTTCTCAGCTCCTAAAGCTTGCTACAGAGATGTAGCCATGATTGGTTACAAGGGTTACAAGCTGTGCAATTATGCAGAAAATGTGCCCTTTCATTTGGGTTTCTTAATTTCATGTGGGGTTAGATGCAGTTCCTAACCTAAACAGCAGGTGCCAGCTTTCAGTAAGTCTGGGGTTAGCTTGGGGTTAGATGCAGTTCCTAACCTAAACAGCAGGTGCCAGCTTTCAGTAAGTCTGGGGTTAGCTTGGGGTTAGATGCAGTTCCTAACCTAAACAGCAGGTGCCAGCTTTCAGTAAGTCTGGGGTTAGCTTGGGGTTAGATGCAGTTCCTAACCTAAACAGCAGGTGCCAGCTTTCAGTAAGTCTGGGGTTAGCTTGGGGTTAGATGCAGTTCCTAACCTAAACAGCAGGTGCCAGCTTTCAGTAAGTCTGGGGTTAGCTTGGGGTTAGGCCTTGGATTGGGGGCGTGGTTAGGGTTTTGCTCATAGGTTAAGAGTTAAAACCAGAGGCGGCATTCAAATTAGTGGCATTGAAATGAGACGTATGCTAATCTTTGCTCTCCTATTGGCTGGAGGTAGCAGTATGCAAATGTCTGCTCTCCTATTGGCCGTATGCAAATGTTTGGAATCCCATTGGTTGAAACTCAAACATGTCCTTTTTGCTGGTTTGTAATGTCAATGATGTGTGTTGTATTGTACCACAGGGACTTTTATTTCCTTGGGGATCAGTAAAGCATCCATCAATCCATGTGTATGTCTAACTATTTGCCTACCTTTTATTTATTTATTTCAGCAGGACATGATCCGAGTCAGACTTGGAGCAGAAGATCCGTCCGTGGCCGAGGTGGGCAGCACACGACCCACACATCCACGAGACCACGAACCTATGACACACAACACACACACAAAAAAAACAAAACAAAACATATGATAAGCACAAAAATGCAATAATCGTTCAAGAACACGAATGGTAACCCCTGGTATCAGAATGAGATTCATGGGCCGAGTACGTGGACACACACACACACACACACACACACAGACACAGACACAGACACACACACACACACACACACACACACACACACACACACAGGCAATTGGCAGTGTGTGTAATGTTAAAAAATAACAATAAAAAATAAAGGAACAGAACAGTAAAGTACCTGAATCGATTGAACAAGATGTGAACAGTTCGGTTGACATTCTTCTGACTTATCAGGTAGCCAAGGTTTGGTATTTTTTGGAATACGAGCTGTTGAAAAACCTGAAATCATACTAAGTGATGTGGCATGACTATTCCAAAAGATGGCAGCAGAGGATCAAAAATGAGCGGTGCCTTAGGATTCCGTCAAGCCGGGAAGTCGAGGCTTCCCAGCTTAAGAGAGAGTACGCACCGAATAGGCCCAATTTAACCCTAGTCTATTCATATGTCACTCATTAATTTGTTAATGTATACATATCATTAATTCATCAATAATTCATGATGCACTCACTATCAGTCGATGTATTAATTCATTGTTAATAAACTGGTAGTTAGGTGTTAGTATATGTTTAGTTATGTACACATGTTGTAAAGTGTTTACCGTCGTGTTCTCAGCGCGCTTGGCTCTTTAAACTTCTCTACGGTGTGTATTCTTGGTTTGCTTGTGGCAAAAAATATTACACAAACGTCCATATCCATACCCAAACATCCTCGAGGACTTCATGTTGACTGTGGCGCCCTCAGGTGTCCCTCTTGTGGTATAACCTTTTTTTCCTTATTCCTTTTTTATTTCATTAATATTACATAGGATATCGATTGATTTTGGGGGTTTCCATTTTAAATTATGTTTTAGGTCAATCAATTATATTGTATAATTTATGGTCAAGGTGGTTAAGGTAGGTCAGGGTTAGAAATATATCTATTGAGGTCGAAGTTGAATTAATTGTAGGTAGGGTGGGTTGTAGTCAGTCTAGTTTTAATCTAAATTGGGGTTAGGATGATGGGTGATTAGATTGCGGTTAAAATTCAGTTTATTTGGGGTCAGGGCTAGGATGATCAAAGATTAGGTTGTAGTAGAGCTTCAGTGTATTGAATTTAAAGTACTTGGAAATTGGGTTGAAGTTGTAATTAGGTTTATTAAGGTTAGAGTTGATATAATTATGGACTGAACTATAATTGAAATTTCATTTATTGTGATTGGGGACAGTGTAAATGAAGGTTAGGTTCTAGTTGGAAGGTTTATTAGGATTAGGGTTAGAATAATTGGGAGTTGGGTTATGGTTGAAATGGAGTTTATTGTGGTTGGGGTTGGAATAATTGGGAATTGGGTTGAAATTAGGTTTATTAAGCTTAGGGTTAGAGTAATTAGGGGTTGGGTCATGGTAAATAATTGGGGTAAGGTCATCGTTGAGATGAGTCTATTGAGGTTGGGGTTAGAGTAATTAGGGATTCGGTTATGGTTAAGATTAGGCTTATTGAGGTTGGGGTTGGAATAATTAGGAATGAGGTTATGGTTAAGATTAGGTTTATTGAGGTTGGGGTTAGAGTAATTAGGGATTAGGTGATGGTTAAGATTAGGTTTATTGAGGTTGGGGTTAGAGTAATTAGGGATTAGGTGATGGTTAAGATTAGGTTTATTGAGGTTGGGGTTAGAGTAATTAGGGATTAGGTTATGGTTAAGATTAGGCTTATTGAGGTTGGGGTTGGAATAATTAGGAATGAGGTTATGGTTAAGATTAGGTTTATTGAGGTTGGGGTTAGAGTAATTAGGGATTAGGTGATGGTTAAGATTAGGTTTATTGAGGTTGGGGTTAGAGTAATTAGGGATTAGGTGATGGTTAAGATTAAGGAAACGTGGAACATAAAGGACAAGAGAACTGTCTGCAGCTACATAAACAGGCCCTAATTCAAACTTGGATCGATTTCTCAGCTCCTAAAGCTTGCTACAGAGATGTAGCCATGATTGGTTACAAGGGTTACAAGCTGTGCAATTATGCAGAAAATGTGCCCTTTCATTTGGGTTTCTTAATTTCATGTGGGGTTAGATGCAGTTCCTAACCTAAACAGCAGGTGCCAGCTTTCAGTAAGTCTGGGGTTAGCTTGGGGTTAGATGCAGTTCCTAACCTAAACAGCAGGTGCCAGCTTTCAGTAAGTCTGGGGTTAGCTTGGGGTTAGATGCAGTTCCTAACCTAAACAGCAGGTGCCAGCTTTCAGTAAGTCTGGGGTTAGCTTGGGGTTAGATGCAGTTCCTAACCTAAACAGCAGGTGCCAGCTTTCAGTAAGTCTGGGGTTAGCTTGGGGTTAGATGCAGTTCCTAACCTAAACAGCAGGTGCCAGCTTTCAGTAAGTCTGGGGTTAGCTTGGGGTTAGGCCTTGGATTGGGGGCGTGGTTAGGGTTTTGCTCATAGGGTTAGGTTAAGAGTTAAAACCAGAGGCGGCATTCAAATTAGTGGCATTGAAATGAGACGTATGCTAATCTTTGCTCTCCTATTGGCTGGAGGTAGCAGTATGCAAATGTCTGCTCTCCTATTGGCCGTATGCAAATGTTTGGAATCCCATTGGTTGAAACTCAAACATGTCCTTTTTGCTGGTTTGTAATGTCAATGATGTGTGTTGTATTGTACCACAGGGACTTTTATTTCCTTGGGGATCAGTAAAGCATCCATCTGTCTCGCGTGTGTTCTAACTATTTGCCTACCTTTTATTTATTTATTTCAGCAGGACATGATCCGAGTCAGACTTGGAGCAGAAGATCCGTCCGTGGCCGAGGTGGGCAGCACACGACCCACACATCCACGAGACCACGAACCTATGACACACAACACACACACAAAAAAAACAAAACAAAACATATGATAAGCACAAAAATGCAATAATCGTTCAAGAACACGAATGGTAACCCCTGGTATCAGAATGAGATTCATGGGCCGAGTACGTGGACACACACACACACACACACACACACAGACACAGACACAGACACACACACACACACACACACACACACACAGGCAATTGGCAGTGTGTGTAATGTTAAAAAATAACAATAAAAAATAAAGGAACAGAACAGTAAAGTACCTGAATCGATTGAACAAGATGTGAACAGTTCGGTTGACATTCTTCTGACTTATCAGGTAGCCAAGGTTTGGTATTTTTTGGAATATGAGCTGTTGAAAAACCTGAAATCATACTAAGTGATGTGGCATGACTATTCCAAAAGATGGCAGCAGAGGATCAAAAATGAGCGGTGCCTTAGGATTCCGTCAAGCCGGGAAGTCGAGGCTTCCCAGCTTAAGAGAGAGTACGCACCGAATAGGCCCAATTTAACCCTAGTCTATTCATATGTCACTCATTAATTTGTTAATGTATACATATCATTAATTCATCAATAATTCATGATGCACTCACTATCAGTCGATGTATTAATTCATTGTTAATAAACTGGTAGTTAGGTGTTAGTATATGTTTAGTTATGTACACATGTTGTAAAGTGTTTACCGTCGTGTTCTCAGCGCGCTTGGCTCTTTAAACTTCTCTACGGTGTGTATTCTTGGTTTGCTTGTGGCAAAAAATATTACACAAACGTCCATATCCATACCCAAACATCCTCGAGGACTTCATGTTGACTGTGGCGCCCTCAGGTGTCCCTCTTGTGGTATAACCTTTTTTTCCTTATTCCTTTTTTATTTCATTAATATTACATAGGATATCGATTGATTTTGGGGGTTTCCATTTTAAATTATGTTTTAGGTCAATCAATTATATTGTATAATTTATGGTCAAGGTGGTTAAGGTAGGTCAGGGTTAGAAATATATCTATTGAGGTCGAAGTTGAATTAATTGTAGGTAGGGTGGGTTGTAGTCAGTCTAGTTTTAATCTAAATTGGGGTTAGGATGATGGGTGATTAGATTGCGGTTAAAATTCAGTTTATTTGGGGTCAGGGCTAGGATGATCAAAGATTAGGTTGTAGTAGAGCTTCAGTGTATTGAATTTAAAGTACTTGGAAATTGGGTTGAAGTTGTAATTAGGTTTATTAAGGTTAGAGTTGATATAATTATGGACTGAACTATAATTGAAATTTCATTTATTGTGATTGGGGACAGTGTAAATGAAGGTTAGGTTCTAGTTGGAAGGTTTATTAGGATTAGGGTTAGAATAATTGGGAGTTGGGTTATGGTTGAAATGGAGTTTATTGTGGTTGGGGTTGGAATAATTGGGAATTGGGTTGAAATTAGGTTTATTAAGCTTAGGGTTAGAGTAATTAGGGGTTGGGTCATGGTAAATAATTGGGGTAAGGTCATCGTTGAGATGAGTCTATTGAGGTTGGGGTTAGAGTAATTAGGGATTCGGTTATGGTTAAGATTAGGCTTATTGAGGTTGGGGTTGGAATAATTAGGAATGAGGTTATGGTTAAGATTAGGTTTATTGAGGTTGGGGTTAGAGTAATTAGGGATTAGGTGATGGTTAAGATTAGGTTTATTGAGGTTGGGGTTAGAGTAATTAGGGATTAGGTGATGGTTAAGATTAAGGAAACGTGGAACATAAAGGACAAGAGAACTGTCTGCAGCTACATAAACAGGCCCTAATTCAAACTTGGATCGATTTCTCAGCTCCTAAAGCTTGCTACAGAGATGTAGCCATGATTGGTTACAAGGGTTACAAGCTGTGCAATTATGCAGAAAATGTGCCCTTTCATTTGGGTTTCTTAATTTCATGTGGGGTTAGATGCAGTTCCTAACCTAAACAGCAGGTGCCAGCTTTCAGTAAGTCTGGGGTTAGCTTGGGGTTAGATGCAGTTCCTAACCTAAACAGCAGGTGCCACCTTGCAGTAAGTCTGGGGTTAGCTTGGGGTTAGATGCAGTTCCTAACCTAAACAGCAGGTGCCAGCTTTCAGTAAGTCTGGGGTTAGCTTGGGGTTAGATGCAGTTCCTAACCTAAACAGCAGGTGCCAGCTTTCAGTAAGTCTGGGGTTAGCTTGGGGTTAGATGCAGTTCCTAACCTAAACAGCAGGTGCCACCTTGCAGTAAGTCTGGGGTTAGCTTGGGGTTTGTTTTGTAATGAGGTACAAAAATCGGTTGACATTCTTCTGACTTAAAGATTGGAGCCCAGTAAAAGTAATTAGGCAGTGGGGGTACAAAAAAAGATAGCTGGTGTCGTTGGGGGGGTACGAGGTGGTTCATTCTACCTTGAAAGTCCTACAAACTGGTGCTGTATGACTTCTAAAAGTACATGAGGACGTTGTAACCGAAAACGTCCAGTAGATGGCAGCAGAGGGTTAAAAACGAGCGGTGCGTTTCCAGCTGTGAGCAGGGAGAAGTGGTCGGCTTGAAATGTAGTGTTTCCAATGCAAAGTGAAAGAGCTTTCCAAAATCTGTTCATAAAGTGTGTAAATAATTTCATGTAAAAAGCTCAATCCAGACAAACACAACATACAATGATATTATGTTCATGAAGGATATTCAGAGCTGGTGTCCGAACCCACTGGGATAGACGCCGATTGACTTTTAATTCATTCAAAATGGGATTTCTCAGCTCTTGAGGCTGCTACAGCATAGATGTAGCAACGATTGGTCAGAAGAACAAACTTCAAGCTGTGCACTAACACTGGAAAATGTGCCGTTTCATCGGGTTTCTTATTTCCTTTTCTTAATGTCGATGCAGTTCCGAACATGCCCTGCAGAGGTCAGATCCTTAAGCCGGGAAGCAGCGACCATATGGTGCAAGGTTCCCGGATTAAGAGAATGCGGCCGATCTGACCCTAGTCTACACTCAGTCAAATAATCGGGAAAATTCGAAGAAACGTCGTAGGACCTCCAAAATCGCACAGGGCGTGCAGGTCCAACCTACCAGCGACATATCGGAGCCCCGCGGTCCCGCGTGGAAAGACGGCCGAGATACGGGCCCCCGACGCGTACGCGAGTAGGCCCAAAAAACCACGTTTCGGGGTCCCGCGGCGGAACCGTAGGACGTAGGCGCACCGAAACCGAGCACGTCGGAGGGGGCCCGGCCACGAGCGACATATCGGAGCCCCGTCACCGTGGTCCGAAAGGCGGCCGAGACACGGGCCCCGACGCGTACGCGAGTAGTCGTCAGGCCCCAGACGACGTGCGGAGGTCCCGCGAGGGAACCGGATGTCGTAGGCCCACCGGACCAGAGTACGACGGACCGCGCGTAGGCACGAGCGACATATCGGAGCCCCGTGACCCTGGTCCTAAAGGCGTCCGAGATACGGGAATAATTGGGAATTGGGTTGAAATTAGGTTTATTAAGCTTAGGGTTAGAGTAATTAGGGGTTGGGTTATGGTAAATAATTGGGGTAAGGTCATCGTTGAGATGAGTCTATTGAGGTTGGGGTTAGAATAATTAGGGATTAGGTTATGGTTAAGATTAGGCTTATTGAGGTTGGGGTTGGAATAATTAGAAATGAGGTTATGGTTAAGATTAGGTTTATTGAGGTTGGGGTTAGAGTAATTAGGGATTAGGTGATGGTTAAGATTAGGTTTATTGAGGTTGGGGTTAGAGTAATTAGGGATTAGGTGATGGTTAAGATTAGGTTATGGTTAAGATTAGGTTTATTGAGGTTGGGGTTAGAGTAATTAGGGATTAGGTAATGGTTAAGATTAGGTTTATTGAGGTTGGGGTTAGAGTAATTAGGGATTAGGTTATGGTTAAGATTAGGCTTATTGAGGTTGGGGTTGGAATAATTAGGAATGAGGTTATGGTTAAGATTAGGTTTATTGAGGTTGGGGTTAGAGTAATTAGGGATTAGGTAATGGTTAAGATTAGGTTTATTGAGGTTGGGGTTAGAGTAATTAGGGATTAGGTAATGGTTAAGATTAGGTTTATTGAGGTTGGGGTTAGAATAATTAGGGATTAGGTAATGGTTAAGATTAGGTTTATTGAGGTTGGGGTTAGAATAATTAGGGATTAGGTTATGGTTAAAATTAAGGAAACGTGGAACATAAAGGACAAGAGAACTGTCTGCAGCTACATAAACAGGCCCTAATTCAAACTTGGATCGATTTCTCAGCTCCTAAAGCTTGCTACAGAGATGTAGCCATGATTGGTTACAAGGGTTACAAGCTGTGCAATTATGCAGAAAATGTGCCCTTTCATTTGGGTTTCTTAATTTCATGTGGGGTTAGATGCAGTTCCTAACCTAAACAGCAGGTGCCAGCTTTCAGTAAGTCTGGGGTTAGCTTGGGGTTAGATGCAGTTCCTAACCTAAACAGCAGGTGCCAGCTTTCAGTAAGTCTGGGGTTAGCTTGGGGTTAGGCCTTGGATTGGGGGCGTGGTTAGGGTTTTGCTCATAGGGTTAAGAGTTAAAACCAGAGGCGGCATTCAAATTAGTGGCATTGAAATGAGACGTATGCTAATCTTTGCTCTCCTATTGGCTGGAGGTAGCAGTATGCAAATGTCTGCTCTCCTATTGGCCGTATGCAAATGTTTGGAATCCCATTGGTTGAAACTCAAACATGTCCTTTTTGCTGGTTTGTAATGTCAATGATGTGTGTTGTATTGTACCACAGGGACTTTTATTTCCTTGGGGATCAGTAAAGCATCCATCAATCCATGTGTATGTCTAACTATTTGCCTACCTTTTATTTATTTATTTCAGCAGGACATGATCCGAGTCAGACTTGGAGCAGAAGATCCGTCCGTGGCCGAGGTGGGCAGCACACGACCCACACATCCACGAGACCACGAACCTATGACACACAACACACACACAAAAAAAACAAAACAAAACATATGATAAGCACAAAAATGCAATAATCGTTCAAGAACACGAATGGTAACCCCTGGTATCAGAATGAGATTCATGGGCCGAGTACGTGGACACACACACACACACACACACACACAGACACAGACACAGACACACACACACACACACACACACACACACAGGCAATTGGCAGTGTGTGTAATGTTAAAAAATAACAATAAAAAATAAAGGAACAGAACAGTAAAGTACCTGAATCGATTGAACAAGATGTGAACAGTTCGGTTGACATTCTTCTGACTTATCAGGTAGCCAAGGTTTGGTATTTTTTGGAATATGAGCTGTTGAAAAACCTGAAATCATACTAAGTGATGTGGCATGACTATTCCAAAAGATGGCAGCAGAGGATCAAAAATGAGCGGTGCCTTAGGATTCCGTCAAGCCGGGAAGTCGAGGCTTCCCAGCTTAAGAGAGAGTACGCACCGAATAGGCCCAATTTAACCCTAGTCTATTCATATGTCACTCATTAATTTGTTAATGTATACATATCATTAATTCATCAATAATTCATGATGCACTCACTATCAGTCGATGTATTAATTCATTGTTAATAAACTGGTAGTTAGGTGTTAGTATATGTTTAGTTATGTACACATGTTGTAAAGTGTTTACCGTCGTGTTCTCAGCGCGCTTGGCTCTTTAAACTTCTCTACGGTGTGTATTCTTGGTTTGCTTGTGGCAAAAAATATTACACAAACGTCCATATCCATACCCAAACATCCTCGAGGACTTCATGTTGACTGTGGCGCCCTCAGGTGTCCCTCTTGTGGTATAACCTTTTTTTCCTTATTCCTTTTTTATTTCATTAATATTACATAGGATATCGATTGATTTTGGGGGTTTCCATTTTAAATTATGTTTTAGGTCAATCAATTATATTGTATAATTTATGGTCAAGGTGGTTAAGGTAGGTCAGGGTTAGAAATATATCTATTGAGGTCGAAGTTGAATTAATTGTAGGTAGGGTGGGTTGTAGTCAGTCTAGTTTTAATCTAAATTGGGGTTAGGATGATGGGTGATTAGATTGCGGTTAAAATTCAGTTTATTTGGGGTCAGGGCTAGGATGATCAAAGATTAGGTTGTAGTAGAGCTTCAGTGTATTGAATTTAAAGTACTTGGAAATTGGGTTGAAGTTGTAATTAGGTTTATTAAGGTTAGAGTTGATATAATTATGGACTGAACTATAATTGAAATTTCATTTATTGTGATTGGGGACAGTGTAAATGAAGGTTAGGTTCTAGTTGGAAGGTTTATTAGGATTAGGGTTAGAATAATTGGGAGTTGGGTTATGGTTGAAATGGAGTTTATTGTGGTTGGGGTTGGAATAATTGGGAATTGGGTTGAAATTAGGTTTATTAAGCTTAGGGTTAGAGTAATTAGGGGTTGGGTCATGGTAAATAATTGGGGTAAGGTCATCGTTGAGATGAGTCTATTGAGGTTGGGGTTAGAGTAATTAGGGATTCGGTTATGGTTAAGATTAGGCTTATTGAGGTTGGGGTTGGAATAATTAGGAATGAGGTTATGGTTAAGATTAGGTTTATTGAGGTTGGGGTTAGAGTAATTAGGGATTAGGTGATGGTTAAGATTAGGTTTATTGAGGTTGGGGTTAGAGTAATTAGGGATTAGGTGATGGTTAAGATTAGGTTATGGTTAAGATTAGGTTTATTGAGGTTGGGGTTAGAGTAATTAGGGATTAGGTAATGGTTAAGATTAGGTTTATTGAGGTTGGGGTTAGAGTAATTAGGGATTAGGTTATGGTTAAGATTAGGCTTATTGAGGTTGGGGTTGGAATAATTAGGAATGAGGTTATGGTTAAGATTAGGTTTATTGAGGTTGGGGTTAGAGTAATTAGGGATTAGGTAATGGTTAAGATTAGGTTTATTGAGGTTGGGGTTAGAGTAATTAGGGATTAGGTAATGGTTAAGATTAGGTTTATTGAGGTTGGGGTTAGAATAATTAGGGATTAGGTAATGGTTAAGATTAGGTTTATTGAGGTTGGGGTTAGAATAATTAGGGATTAGGTTATGGTTAAAATTAAGGAAACGTGGAACATAAAGGACAAGAGAACTGTCTGCAGCTACATAAACAGGCCCTAATTCAAACTTGGATCGATTTCTCAGCTCCTAAAGCTTGCTACAGAGATGTAGCCATGATTGGTTACAAGGGTTACAAGCTGTGCAATTATGCAGAAAATGTGCCCTTTCATTTGGGTTTCTTAATTTCATGTGGGGTTAGATGCAGTTCCTAACCTAAACAGCAGGTGCCAGCTTTCAGTAAGTCTGGGGTTAGCTTGGGGTTAGATGCAGTTCCTAACCTAAACAGCAGGTGCCACCTTGCAGTAAGTCTGGGGTTAGCTTGGGGTTAGGCCTTGGATTGGGGGCGTGGTTAGGGTTTTGCTCATAGGGTTAAGAGTTAAAACCAGAGGCGGCATTCAAATTAGTGGCATTGAAATGAGACGTATGCTAATCTTTGCTCTCCTATTGGCTGGAGGTAGCAGTATGCAAATGTCTGCTCTCCTATTGGCCGTATGCAAATGTTTGGAATCCCATTGGTTGAAACTCAAACATGTCCTTTTTGCTGGTTTGTAATGTCAATGATGTGTGTTGTATTGTACCACAGGGACTTTTATTTCCTTGGGGATCAGTAAAGCATCCATCAATCCATGTGTATGTCTAACTATTTGCCTACCTTTTATTTATTTATTTCAGCAGGACATGATCCGAGTCAGACTTGGAGCAGAAGATCCGTCCGTGGCCGAGGTGGGCAGCACACGACCCACACATCCACGAGACCACGAACCTATGACACACAACACACACACAAAAAAAACAAAACAAAACATATGATAAGCACAAAAATGCAATAATCGTTCAAGAACACGAATGGTAACCCCTGGTATCAGAATGAGATTCATGGGCCGAGTACGTGGACACACACACACACACACACACACACAGACACAGACACAGACACACACACACACACACACACACACACACACACACACAGGCAATTGGCAGTGTGTGTAATGTTAAAAAATAACAATAAAAAATAAAGGAACAGAACAGTAAAGTACCTGAATCGATTGAACAAGATGTGAACAGTTCGGTTGACATTCTTCTGACTTATCAGGTAGCCAAGGTTTGGTATTTTTTGGAATACGAGCTGTTGAAAAACCTGAAATCATACTAAGTGATGTGGCATGACTATTCCAAAAGATGGCAGCAGAGGATCAAAAATGAGCGGTGCCTTAGGATTCCGTCAAGCCGGGAAGTCGAGGCTTCCCAGCTTAAGAGAGAGTACGCACCGAATAGGCCCAATTTAACCCTAGTCTATTCATATGTCACTCATTAATTTGTTAATGTATACATATCATTAATTCATCAATAATTCATGATGCACTCACTATCAGTCGATGTATTAATTCATTGTTAATAAACTGGTAGTTAGGTGTTAGTATATGTTTAGTTATGTACACATGTTGTAAAGTGTTTACCGTCGTGTTCTCAGCGCGCTTGGCTCTTTAAACTTCTCTACGGTGTGTATTCTTGGTTTGCTTGTGGCAAAAAATATTACACAAACGTCCATATCCATACCCAAACATCCTCGAGGACTTCATGTTGACTGTGGCGCCCTCAGGTGTCCCTCTTGTGGTATAACCTTTTTTTCCTTATTCCTTTTTTATTTCATTAATATTACATAGGATATCGATTGATTTTGGGGGTTTCCATTTTAAATTATGTTTTAGGTCAATCAATTATATTGTATAATTTATGGTCAAGGTGGTTAAGGTAGGTCAGGGTTAGAAATATATCTATTGAGGTCGAAGTTGAATTAATTGTAGGTAGGGTGGGTTGTAGTCAGTCTAGTTTTAATCTAAATTGGGGTTAGGATGATGGGTGATTAGATTGCGGTTAAAATTCAGTTTATTTGGGGTCAGGGCTAGGATGATCAAAGATTAGGTTGTAGTAGAGCTTCAGTGTATTGAATTTAAAGTACTTGGAAATTGGGTTGAAGTTGTAATTAGGTTTATTAAGGTTAGAGTTGATATAATTATGGACTGAACTATAATTGAAATTTCATTTATTGTGATTGGGGACAGTGTAAATGAAGGTTAGGTTCTAGTTGGAAGGTTTATTAGGATTAGGGTTAGAATAATTGGGAGTTGGGTTATGGTTGAAATGGAGTTTATTGTGGTTGGGGTTGGAATAATTGGGAATTGGGTTGAAATTAGGTTTATTAAGCTTAGGGTTAGAGTAATTAGGGGTTGGGTTATGGTAAATAATTGGGGTAAGGTCATCGTTGAGATGAGTCTATTGAGGTTGGGGTTAGAGTAATTAGGGATTAGGTTATGGTTAAGATTAGGCTTATTGAGGTTGGGGTTGGAATAATTAGGAATGAGGTTATGGTTAAGATTAGGTTTATTGAGGTTGGGGTTAGAGTAATTAGGGATTAGGTGATGGTTAAGATTAGGTTTATTGAGGTTGGGGTTAGAGTAATTAGGGATTAGGTGATGGTTAAGATTAGGTTTATTGAGGTTGGGGTTAGAGTAATTAGGGATTAGGTTATGGTTAAGATTAGGCTTATTGAGGTTAGGGTTAGGGTTAGGGTTAGGGTTAGGGTTAGGGTTAGGGTTAGGGTTAGGGTTAGGTTAAGAGTTAAAACCAGAGGCGGCATTCAAATTAGTGGCATTGAAATGAGACGTATGCTAATCTTTGCTCTCCTATTGGCTGGAGGTAGCAGTATGCAAATGTCTGCTCTCCTATTGGCCGTATGCAAATGTTTGGAATCCCATTGGTTGAAACTCAAACATGTCCTTTTTGCTGGTTTGTAATGTCAATGATGTGTGTTGTATTGTACCACAGGGACTTTTATTTCCTTGGGGATCAGTAAAGCATCCATCAATCCATGTGTATGTCTAACTATTTGCCTACCTTTTATTTATTTATTTCAGCAGGACATGATCCGAGTCAGACTTGGAGCAGAAGATCCGTCCGTGGCCGAGGTGGGCAGCACACGACCCACACATCCACGAGACCACGAACCTATGACACACAACACACACACAAAAAAAACAAAACAAAACATATGATAAGCACAAAAATGCAATAATCGTTCAAGAACACGAATGGTAACCCCTGGTATCAGAATGAGATTCATGGGCCGAGTACGTGGACACACACACACACACACACACACACAGACACAGACACAGACACACACACACACACACACACACACACACACACACACACACAGGCAATTGGCAGTGTGTGTAATGTTAAAAAATAACAATAAAAAATAAAGGAACAGAACAGTAAAGTACCTGAATCGATTGAACAAGATGTGAACAGTTCGGTTGACATTCTTCTGACTTATCAGGTAGCCAAGGTTTGGTATTTTTTGGAATACGAGCTGTTGAAAAACCTGAAATCATACTAAGTGATGTGGCATGACTATTCCAAAAGATGGCAGCAGAGGATCAAAAATGAGCGGTGCCTTAGGATTCCGTCAAGCCGGGAAGTCGAGGCTTCCCAGCTTAAGAGAGAGTACGCACCGAATAGGCCCAATTTAACCCTAGTCTATTCATATGTCACTCATTAATTTGTTAATGTATACATATCATTAATTCATCAATAATTCATGATGCACTCACTATCAGTCGATGTATTAATTCATTGTTAATAAACTGGTAGTTAGGTGTTAGTATATGTTTAGTTATGTACACATGTTGTAAAGTGTTTACCGTCGTGTTCTCAGCGCGCTTGGCTCTTTAAACTTCTCTACGGTGTGTATTCTTGGTTTGCTTGTGGCAAAAAATATTACACAAACGTCCATATCCATACCCAAACATCCTCGAGGACTTCATGTTGACTGTGGCGCCCTCAGGTGTCCCTCTTGTGGTATAACCTTTTTTTCCTTATTCCTTTTTTATTTCATTAATATTACATAGGATATCGATTTATTTTGGGGGTTTCCATTTTAAATTATGTTTTAGGTCAATCAATTATATTGTATAATTTATGGTCAAGGTGGTTAAGGTAGGTCAGGGTTAGAAATATATCTATTGAGGTCGAAGTTGAATTAATTGTAGGTAGGGTGGGTTGTAGTCAGTCTAGTTTTAATCTAAATTGGGGTTAGGATGATGGGTGATTAGATTGCGGTTAAAATTCAGTTTATTTGGGGTCAGGGCTAGGATGATCAAAGATTAGGTTGTAGTAGAGCTTCAGTGTATTGAATTTAAAGTACTTGGAAATTGGGTTGAAGTTGTAATTAGGTTTATTAAGGTTAGAGTTGATATAATTATGGACTGAACTATAATTGAAATTTCATTTATTGTGATTGGGGACAGTGTAAATGAAGGTTAGGTTCTAGTTGGAAGGTTTATTAGGATTAGGGTTAGAATAATTGGGAGTTGGGTTATGGTTGAAATGGAGTTTATTGTGGTTGGGGTTGGAATAATTGGGAATTGGGTTGAAATTAGGTTTATTAAGCTTAGGGTTAGAGTAATTAGGGGTTGGGTTATGGTAAATAATTGGGGTAAGGTCATCGTTGAGATGAGTCTATTGAGGTTGGGGTTAGAGTAATTAGGGATTAGGTTATGGTTAAGATTAGGCTTATTGAGGTTGGGGTTGGAATAATTAGGAATGAGGTTATGGTTAAGATTAGGTTTATTGAGGTTGGGGTTAGAGTAATTAGGGATTAGGTGATGGTTAAGATTAGGTTTATTGAGGTTGGGGTTAGAGTAATTAGGGATTAGGTGATGGTTAAGATTAGGTTTATTGAGGTTGGGGTTAGAGTAATTAGGGATTAGGTTATGGTTAAGATTAGGCTTATTGAGGTTGGGGTTGGAATAATTAGGAATGAGGTTATGGTTAAGATTAGGTTTATTGAGGTTGGGGTTAGAGTAATTAGGGATTAGGTGATGGTTAAGATTAGGTTTATTGAGGTTGGGGTTAGAGTAATTAGGGATTAGGTGATGGTTAAGATTAAGGAAACGTGGAACATAAAGGACAAGAGAACTGTCTGCAGCTACATAAACAGGCCCTAATTCAAACTTGGATCGATTTCTCAGCTCCTAAAGCTTGCTACAGAGATGTAGCCATGATTGGTTACAAGGGTTACAAGCTGTGCAATTATGCAGAAAATGTGCCCTTTCATTTGGGTTTCTTAATTTCATGTGGGGTTAGATGCAGTTCCTAACCTAAACAGCAGGTGCCAGCTTTCAGTAAGTCTGGGGTTAGCTTGGGGTTAGATGCAGTTCCTAACCTAAACAGCAGGTGCCAGCTTTCAGTAAGTCTGGGGTTAGCTTGGGGTTAGATGCAGTTCCTAACCTAAACAGCAGGTGCCAGCTTTCAGTAAGTCTGGGGTTAGCTTGGGGTTAGATGCAGTTCCTAACCTAAACAGCAGGTGCCAGCTTTCAGTAAGTCTGGGGTTAGCTTGGGGTTAGATGCAGTTCCTAACCTAAACAGCAGGTGCCAGCTTTCAGTAAGTCTGGGGTTAGCTTGGGGTTAGGCCTTGGATTGGGGGCGTGGTTAGGGTTTTGCTCATAGGTTAAGAGTTAAAACCAGAGGCGGCATTCAAATTAGTGGCATTGAAATGAGACGTATGCTAATCTTTGCTCTCCTATTGGCTGGAGGTAGCAGTATGCAAATGTCTGCTCTCCTATTGGCCGTATGCAAATGTTTGGAATCCCATTGGTTGAAACTCAAACATGTCCTTTTTGCTGGTTTGTAATGTCAATGATGTGTGTTGTATTGTACCACAGGGACTTTTATTTCCTTGGGGATCAGTAAAGCATCCATCAATCCATGTGTATGTCTAACTATTTGCCTACCTTTTATTTATTTATTTCAGCAGGACATGATCCGAGTCAGACTTGGAGCAGAAGATCCGTCCGTGGCCGAGGTGGGCAGCACACGACCCACACATCCACGAGACCACGAACCTATGACACACAACACACACACAAAAAAAACAAAACAAAACATATGATAAGCACAAAAATGCAATAATCGTTCAAGAACACGAATGGTAACCCCTGGTATCAGAATGAGATTCATGGGCCGAGTACGTGGACACACACACACACACACACACACACAGACACAGACACAGACACACACACACACACACACACACACACACACACACACACACAGGCAATTGGCAGTGTGTGTAATGTTAAAAAATAACAATAAAAAATAAAGGAACAGAACAGTAAAGTACCTGAATCGATTGAACAAGATGTGAACAGTTCGGTTGACATTCTTCTGACTTATCAGGTAGCCAAGGTTTGGTATTTTTTGGAATACGAGCTGTTGAAAAACCTGAAATCATACTAAGTGATGTGGCATGACTATTCCAAAAGATGGCAGCAGAGGATCAAAAATGAGCGGTGCCTTAGGATTCCGTCAAGCCGGGAAGTCGAGGCTTCCCAGCTTAAGAGAGAGTACGCACCGAATAGGCCCAATTTAACCCTAGTCTATTCATATGTCACTCATTAATTTGTTAATGTATACATATCATTAATTCATCAATAATTCATGATGCACTCACTATCAGTCGATGTATTAATTCATTGTTAATAAACTGGTAGTTAGGTGTTAGTATATGTTTAGTTATGTACACATGTTGTAAAGTGTTTACCGTCGTGTTCTCAGCGCGCTTGGCT
>NW_026947168.1:0-29198 GCF_030014385.1 Trichomycterus rosablanca | reverse complement strand
AAAACATAATAAATATGATATAATGATGTTTCTCCTCACAGCGTGTTTAACCTCCCGTCCTGAACTCGTGTTGTTTTGCAGCTCTTCGATCACGTGGCCGAGTCTTTAAAATCCTTCATGCAGAAGAACAACATCAACCAGAAGAGAAGAGCTCTGGGCTTCACCTTCTCCTTCCCCTGTCTCCAGTCTAAACTGGACGAGGTACCAACACTGCAGGGAGCTACGACAATCTGATACCATAACCAAAACGTGACCGGCGTGGTGATTTTACACTGGTGAAGAAATCCGTAGCGATTCGCCGCTTTTCCACCACAAAATCAGCTTCTTTACTGGAAATACTGGTGTCACACTAGTGGTAATCTTACTGGTCTGGAACCGACAAACCTCTGATGGAAGCAGACGATTGGCGCACGGGGGGGGGGGGGGGGGGGGGGATTGTTCTATGGTCATCATAGTAACACTGTGTACCCGCCTTTCCACAATTTACAACCAAAAATAGGAAAACAAACAGCATCAGTTGTGGGTAGTTGCAGCCTAGAGGTTCAGGATTAGTAATCAAAAATCCCACCACTCCAACTGTTGGGCCCTTGAGCAAGGCCCTCAACCCTTATATGCTTAGACTGTACACTGTACACAGTGCTGTAAGTCACTTCGGATAACAGCGTCTACTAAATGCTGAAAATGTAAATGTAAACAAAACCTGATGGTTCTGATGGTTTGTTTGTGTTTTCTGGGTCGTGGTAAAAATCAGGTTTGAAAAACCCTCATCTAGATCAGAGGAACCGGCAGCAGTTCCGGCAGAGACCTTAATGTTATTATAACAGCCCAAAACAAAACTAAATAATCCCAGTTAAACCCTTTTGTCTGTATTATTTTAGGGTGTGTTGATTTCTTGGTCGAAGAACTACAAGGCGAGAGGCGTCCAGGGTGCCGACGTGGTGCAGCTGCTGAGGAAAGCCGTCAGAAAAGTCCAGGTATAAGAAATATCACTCAGATAAAGAAATGTAGTGGAGCTATTCAGAGTCCGAGGGTCTCTGTGCAGCGCCATCGATCAGCCAGCAGAGGGGGTAATTGCTGCAGTTATAAGGAATCCCCTCCACCGGAGGCACTGCACAGAGACGGGGGATAACGGAGATCAGTGCGTGACTCTCTGTGCTCTTTGTCTGGTGTTTTATAAAACAGGGGCTTGACGTGGACGTCCTTGCCCTCGTCAATGACACCGTGGGGACCATGATGACCTGTGGATACGACGACCACCACTGTGAAGTTGGAGTCATCATAGGTGAGAACGCACTGACCATCCCAATGATCTCCTCATAACTGCTGCAGTTACGCCCCCTGCTGGCTAATCGGGGGATAATAGAGAATTATGTTCCGATCCGTGTCCCCCCTCAGGTACGGGCACTAACGCCTGCTACATGGAGGAGCTGAGGCACATCGACCTGGTGGAAGGAGACGAGGGACGGATGTGCATCAACACCGAGTGGGGGGCGTTCGGGGACGACGGGGCGCTCGATGATTTCATTACAAGCTTCGATCGAGAAATCGATGCAGCCTCCAGCAATCCTGGAAAACAGCTGTGAGTTTTTATGAACTATTCAGGAACTCAGGTTTAGTCCCGGTGTCCACGTTTCTCATGGGTTTTCTGGTTCCTTTCCACATCCCAGCAGCTGAGTCACTGGGTGGTCACCGTTTCATATTAGTCGTGATATAAAGGTGTCTGAAAAGACAGCATTTTATACAAGACATTCTCTCAAAGCAACTTTATAGAATTTAGGACCGACAGACCCCCCGCTGAGGGAAACAGTGGCCGGAAAACTCACCTAAAATTACAGGAAGGAACCTTGAGAGGAACCAGACTCAACAGGAACCTCCGTCCAGCTTCTGTGGTCTAGAGTTAGAATGAGATTAAACAACTAGACTTATAAAATACATTTATTTCTAACTAAAGTTCTAATCAGTAAAAAGCATAAATTAAATCTGAGGTCTTTAATATTCAGTTCAGTCTGAGGTGGAATAAAGTCCAGCAGGGGCGTCACATCAGAACCATCAGGGTGAAAAACATGAAATAAACAGAATTATTAATAATAAGCAGGGATGTAACGATACAGTCTACCCACGATACTGGGCTCATGATATGATTTTTTCCCAATTTTTTAAACAAAATTTAATTGAAGACAAATTATATAAAGTTTCCTTTTATTATTTCTCTTAAATAGGTACAAACTACACAAACAATGCTGCAAGAAATGAAGAAAATAAAGCAAGTATCCTCACATAAATACATTTGGCTGGGAAATTCCGAACCTGGCAACCCTGTAGTGACGTCAACCAGGCGAGGTGAATAGTGCCAGCGCCCTCTGCTGTTTAAAGTGAATATGGATTCATTATACATGTAAACCCATTAGAATTGTTACACATGTGAATCGATTTTTAACTTAAAAGTCCTGTGGTGCATCGTTACATCCCTAATAATAAGTCGTCAGTAATGCGTCAGTCAAGCATGAGACTCCGCCCACTTATTATGACATCATAACTAAAAGTGAGAGCGAGCAGGTAGCACAGTCATGAGGGATTTAACAGGACATCAGCGCTCACCTCCCCACCGTCATGAGAGGCAGAACGACAGAAACCCAACATCCCTGATCACCACAAGGTTCTGATCCAGAACCCCCGAGTTCTGCTCCTCTGTCTATAATCGGGGTGAGCAGCTCCGGTCCGAGGGGTTAAAACCAGGCGCAGCCAAATAATCCAAATATTATAACCAAACCTGCTGTTTTTATTAGCTGCGTGACAGTAAAAGTCTGAGATCATCTCTCCACGTCTGTAAGTTCCTGTGTGTCTCCTGCAGGTTTGAGAAGATGGTCAGTGGGATGTACATGGGCGAGCTGGTGAGGCTCATCCTGCTGAAGATGGCTAAACGTGGTCTGCTGTTCCACGGCGGCGTCTCAGACGCTCTCCGTACCAAAGGAAGCTTTCAGACCAAACACGTCTGCATGATAGAAGAGTAAGTCCTCAAAGAGGTTTTCCTCAGTTCTCCGTCTAATTTAGTCGTATCCACTTCCCCTCTACTGCTGCAGACCTCCACTCCTGACCGAGGAGGGTCGTGACTAACACTCGCCCCCTCCGACGCGTGTGCAGTACTGGGTGGAAAAGAGAAAATACTAAAAACAAAAAAAAACAAAGAATCTGTTAGCTTTAAATTTTCTGATAAATTCAAATGTTTTTTTTTTATTTAAATATTTAAGAAAATTGTGATGATGTAATTATTTATTTATTTATTTTAAATAGGCTCTAAATCTTTAGAATTTTATTTATTTATTTATTTATTTTAAATAGGCTCTTATTAATATTCAGGCTCTAAATCTTTCTGATTTGATGTATTTATTTAATTATTTATTTATTAAGATTTAAAGGCTCTAAATCTTTAGAATTGTATTTATTTATTTATCTATCTATTTATTTTAGATAGGCTCTAAATCTTTTAGAATCTTTTAAATTATTTATTTATTTATTAAGATTTAAAGGCTTTAAATCTTTCTGAATTTGATGTATTTATTTAAATTAAATGTATTGTTCCATATTTAAATGTGTAAGAACATCGTGTCGAGTCCATCATGACTCTTTAGGGTCGGTATTAAAACCTCTTTCTGGCTGTAGGTACAGAGACGGGCTCAGTAACACCCGGGAGATTCTCTCTGGTCTGGGTCTCAGTCCCTCTGAGGAGGACTGCATCGCCGTCCAACACGTCTGCACCATCGTGTCCTTCAGGTCCGCCAACCTGTGTGCTGCCACCCTGGCCGCCATCCTGACCCGCATCCGGAACAACAAGAAGCTGAAAACGCTGAGGACGACCGTGGGAGTGGACGGGACCGTCTACAGAACTCATCCCCAGTACGTATGGTGGGAAATACACTAAACACCAAGTAACTCAGCTGTGCTACCAACCGACCGGGTGCCTATATGCACGTCCAAGGGTCTCTGAGACGGGGGATGATGGAGATCAGTGCGCTAATATCTGAACTGGGTTATGTTCGCGTCCCACAGGTACGCTAAGAGGCTCCATAAGGTGGTGCGCCGCCTGGTGCCCGAGTGCAGCGTCCGCTTCGTGCTGTCGGAGAGCGGGAGCGGGAAAGGTGCTGCCATGGTAACGGCGGTCGCCCAGCGGCTGGCGTCGCAGCGTAAGGAAATTGACGACACGCTAGCAGAGTTCACGCTCAGCTCCGCCCAGCTCCATCAGGTGAAGCAGAAGATGCGGGTGGAGCTGGAACGCGGTCTGAAGAAGGACCTTCATTCCTCCGCCTCCGTCAAAATGCTGCCCGCCTACGTGTACAGGACTCCAGACGGCACAGGTACCAGGGGGGCCACATTTATTTATTTATATTTACTTTCTTTCTTTATTTTTACTTGTTTTTAAAAATGCTCTAAATCTTTTAAATTAATTAATTAATTAATTTATCTATTTAGTTATTTATTTTATTGTATTTATTCATTTTTAAATAAGCTCTAAATCTTTCTGAAATGTATTAATTAATTAATTAATATATTTATTTATTTATTTAGTGTATTTATTTATTTTTGGACAGGCTCTGAATCATTCCCATTTATTTATTTATATTTTTTATGTATTTATTTTATTTATTTTTGAGATAGGCTCTGAATGTTTAATTTATTTATTTATTTATTTTACTTTAGGCTCAACATTTTCTAAAATTTATTAATTAATTAATTAATTTCGTTATTTTTATTCATTTTCTGATATGAAAGCTTTTAGATTAATTAATTGAATTTACTTTGTTTATTTGTTTCTTTATTTTTAAATATGCTCTGAATCTTTGTGATTTATTAATTTATTTATTTTACTAGGCTTTAAATCTTCCTGAAGTTTAATTATTTATTCTTTTATTTTTCTATTTTTACTCATTTTTTGACAGGCTCAAAATCTTTCTGGTTTATTTATTTATATTATATTATTTTATTGTATTTATTCATTTTTATATATGTTCTAAATGTTTCTGATTTATTTATTTGTTTATTTTACTAGGTTTTAAATCTTTCAGATTAATTTTGCATTAATTTATTTACTTATTTTTGATATGCTCTGAATCATTCCGGGTTTTTTTTTTTTTTTTTTTTTTTTTTTTTTAATTTGTAGATATGCTCTAAATGTTTTTGATGTATTTATTTATTTATTTTATTTATTTTTGGATATGCTTTAATTGTTCAGATTTATTTATTTTTGGATAGGTTCTGAATCTTTCCTGTTTATTAATTTATTTTTAATTTATTTTTTAATTCATTATTTTTTTTATAGGCTCTGTAATTTGTAATGATTAAATGAATACGGGTGTAAATAGTGAATGAATTGTTTGGTGTTTTTGATGGTGTTTAAGAGAGAGGTAAATTCCTGGCCCTGGATCTGGGTGGAACCAACTTCCGGGTTTTGGTGGTGAAGATCCAGAGTGGAATCCGTAAATCCGTCCGTATGTACAACAAGATCTACGCTATTCCACTGGAGATCATGCAGGGTACAGGAGAGGAGGTGCTAGTCTCTACAGTCTAATAATAATAATAATAATAATAACTCTGTTTACTCAGGGACGTTTTAAAGCTTATAAATATTATATAAATATTATATAGATAATAACTGTGTTACGTTTCAGCTCTTCGATCACATCGTTCAGTGTATCTCAGACTTCCTGGACTACATGGGAATGAAGAACACTCGTCTGCCGCTGGGATTCACCTTCTCCTTCCCCTGCAGACAGACCGGAATCGATAAGGTAACAGAGACGCTGCACCGCCTCGTCAGGAGCTTCATACAGAATTAACTTCAGCTTATAAAAAGTGTTTTCACAGTGGTGTACCACAAGGGTCTGTATTTGGCCCAGTTTTAGTCTCATTATACACTTTTGTTAGGGGCTGGGCGCCATCTAGCGGGCATAATATGGCCAGTGATAGCTCAGTGTTTAAGGTACTGGACTAGTAAACAGAAGGTTGCCAGTTCAAGCCCCACCACCACCAAGTTGCCACTGTTGGGTCCCTGAGCAAGGCCCTTAACCCTCAATTGCTCATTGTGTAAGTTGCTTTGGGTAAAAGCGTCTGCTAAATGCTGAAAATGTAAATGTAATGTAAATAATTGGCAGTGCCTGCAGCAGATACTAATCGGCCACCGTATCTGCAGGGTGGGGGCCGGACTATGTGTGGGTGGGTGGGATCTTCATACGCTGTGTAAGGACCCTGATTGGCAGAAGAGACGCCTGTGCAGAGGCGAGTACAGTGACGTGCTCTCCTCAGATGCAATCTGGTATCTCTCAGCAGCGGAAGATAAAATTGAGTTGCTAAATCAGGAGGAAAATGGGGAGAAAATGCAATAAAAATAAAAATAAATAAAAACAGCACTTGGTAAGTTTAGAAAAGTGCTAAATGTGCTAATGACTTCTGCATCATTTACTGCTGTTTAATAATGTCATTTATACCTTTCACACAGTAAAGTCTGCACCCAAATGTACTCAAACTGAACCACAGACCAGCGTTTTCAGATGATCCTGATACTGGTACCTCAGGGTGAATCTGACCAATCAACCAAACACACACACACACACACACAAACACACACACACACGCAAGCTTAAAATAACCCAAAAAGACCACAAATAATAAAATAATGCTTTATTGTAGGCATCTGTAGTCTAGTGGTTAAGGTACTGGACTAGGAATCGAAAGGTCACTAGTTCAAGCCCCACCACTGCCAGGTTGCCTCTGTTGGGCCCCTGAGCAAGGCCCTTTTCCATGAATTGCTTAGATTGTATACTGTCACAGTACTGTAAGTCGTTTTGGATAAAAACGTCTGCTAAATGCCGTAAATGTAAATAATTTATAATGTTATGCCTGAGAGGAAGAGTTTGTATTATTACACTTTTATAATGATTGTTTTCGTCTCTGTGGGGTCGTTTCCACATTTAGGGAAGTTTAGTAAACTGGACTAAAGGCTTTAAAGCTACAGACTGTGAGGGACACGACGTGGTGGACATGCTGAGAGAGGCCATCAAGAGACGAAACGTGAGAGAGCTGCACCAACCAGTTTTAACAACCACGTGTTCATAAATAAATATGATCTTATATCTCTGTAAATATCCGATAGATGTTTCAGTGTTGATTTATTTTTATATATCGACGTGTTTTGTGTTCATTTGTGTCTCGTTAGGAATTTGATCTTGATATAGTTGCTGTGGTGAATGATACGGTCGGTACCATGATGACCTGCGCTTATGAAGATCCCAAATGTGAAATCGGACTCATTGCTGGTAATTATTATGATACCATGTTTATGTGCATACAGTAAACACTACAGTGGTTATGGGTATGTAAGTAAATCCCTAAACTGATGAGCTCCGGTTATTCTGACGTGCAGGAACTGGCAGTAACGTGTGCTACATGGAAGAGGTGAAGAACATTGAAACGGTGGACGGGGACCAAGGACAGATGTGTGTGAACACTGAGTGGGGAGGTTTTGGGGACAACGACAACATCGAGGACATCCGGACCTGGTTTGATCGGGAGGTCGATAAAGGATCCCTGAATGTAGGAAAACAAAGGTGAAAGGTCATCGTGGTTTAATCTCAATTTATAGTGAGAATATAAAGACAAGCAGAGACAGACAGAGTGCAGAACTGATACTGATACTGATACTGATACTGAAACTGATACTGAGGTTATTTAGTCAAATTAATGATTAGAAACTTGAACAGACATAAAGATCAGAAGAGTAACAGAACTCTGAGGAATAATTCAGTCTTTGTCCACACGGTGGCGCTGTTTGCTGTTTCCGTTATTTATAATCTGAAAGTTTTTACGTTTTACTGAATGAATTTTGTTGATTTTTTAACTTTAATTCTTTAAATCTCTGATTATTTGTTGAATGTGACATAAGGAAAGAATAAAACAGTAAACATGACACACAATAAGAAATCAATTCTCTAAATAATGTTATTTTTCTGTCAGGTATAATTAGCATTAAGCTAAACCTCAGTATTAGCATGTTTAGTTTTAATTATTTGTCACTCTTTGACATTTTCAGGTTGTTTAAACTTTAATTAATGAGCTAAACTACTTTAATTCATGAATCTTAGGAGTTTATTCTGAAAATATCAAGATTTTATTCCTATATTATTATGATTTTATTTTTTGAAATAATGTGGTTTTATTCTGGGAATATTAAGATTTTATTCCTGAAATAAAATATAATTTTTTTAACAGTGGCCCTAAAACACACACATTATGGAAATATTATGATTTTATTCTTAAAAAATATAAATAATATATAAAGATATAAAATATAAATAATATAAAAATATATTTTAAAAAAATAAAGATTTTATTCCTGAAATATTAAGATTTAATTTTAAAATATTAAGATTTTATTATAAAAATATTATCATTTTATTATAGAAATATTATCATTTTATTATAGAAATATTATCATTTTATTATAGAAATATTAAGATTTTATTTCTGGAAATATTAAGATTTTATTATGGAAATATTAAGATTTTATTCCTGAAATATTAAGATTTTATTATGGAAATATTAAGATTTTATTATAGAAATATTAAGATTTTATTCCTGAAATATTAAGATTTTATTATAGAAATATTAAGATTTCATTATAGAAATATTAAGATTTTATTATAAAAATATTACGACTTTATTATGGAAATATTACGACCTTATTTTTTAAATAACATATAATTCTTTAACAGTGGCCCTAAAACACAGGTCACAGTGAACTAGGCTGTTTTTTTCAGACAGGATTTTATTCTTAAAAAATATTAAGATTTTATTCTGGAAATATTCTGACTTTATCCTCCAAACATTATGACATTATTTTTTAGGTGAAATGTAAATCTTTAATAGTAAACTAGGCTGGTGTTTTATATTCACACGAGGGTGTGGGGGTGGGGGGGGGTTTAGTAGTCCTGGTTTACTCTTGGCGTGAGGATGTGGAGTAACGTTTGCTCTATTAGTGCTGATATAAAATATAAATATATAATATAAAATAAACCAGGTGATAATGAAGTTTTGCTCTGCTGCTCCTGCAGGTTTGAGAAGATGACCAGTGGTATGTACCTGGGAGAAATCGTCCGTCAGATCCTCATTCATCTCACCCGCCGGGGTCTTCTGTTCCGCGGTCACATCACAGAGTGTCTGAAGACCAAAGGAATCTTCGAAACCAAGTTCCTCTCACAGATTGAAAGGTAACTGGTACAGATAACTCAACTGTACTTTCTCTGGACAACCACTGCATGATACCATCATTATTTTATTCTTTTAACTGTTTATTATATTACACAAATGAATGTGAGTATCTCGAGAGGTGTTGTTGTCCACTGTTTGTCCACTGTAATGTCCATTATGAGCTGACCAGTGCAAGATTCCTGCATGTGCCCGATGTGTTGATGTTAAACTCCCAGTAAAACCAGTCTGTTCTGCTCTCTGGTATGTTGTTCACCTCCAGTGACCGCTTGGCTCTGCTGCAAGTCAGGTCCATCCTGCAGCACTTGGGTCTGGACAGCACGTGTGATGACAGCATCATCGTTAAGGAAGTGTGCGGCGTGGTGTCGCGCCGGGCCGCTCAGATCTGCGGAGCCGGAATGGCCGCCGTGGTGGACAAGATCCGGGAGAACAGGGGCCTTGATCACCTGGAGATCACGGTGGGGGTGGACGGCACGCTCTACAAACTCCATCCACAGTGAGTACACACACACACACACACACACACACACACACACACTAACATACACACACACACACACACACACACACTAACATACACACACACACACACACACACACTAACATACACACACACACACCCTAACATACACACACACACACACATACACACTAACATACACACACACACACACACACACACACATATATATACTCTACAAACTCCATCCTATGAGAGGCCGTGTAGGCCATAATTCTGAGATGAAATCTCTCACACACACTATCATACTCTCTCACACACCATCATACTCTCTCACACACACTATCATACTCTCTCACACACACCATCATACTCTCTCACACACACTATCATACTCTCTCACACACCATCATACTCTCTCACACACACTATCATACTCTCTCACACACACCATCATACTCTCTCACACACACTATCATACTCTCTCACACACACCATCATACTCTCTCACACACACTATCATACTCTCACACACACCATCATACTCTCTCACACACACTATCATACTCTCTCACACACACCATCATACTCTCTCACACACACTATCATACTCTCTCACACACACCATCATACTCTCTCACACACACTATCATACTCTCTCACACACACCATCATACTCTCTCACACACACTATCATACTCTCTCACACACACTATCATACTCTCACACACACCATCATACTCTCTCACACACACTATCATACTCTCTCACACACACCATCATACTCTCTCACACACACTATCATACTCTCTCACACACACCATCATACTCTCTCACACACACTATCATACTCTCTCACACACACTATCATACTCTCTCACACACACTATCATACTCTCTCACACACACCATCATACTCTCTCACACACACCATCATACTCTCTCACACACACTATCATACTCTCTCACACACACTATCATACTCTCACACACACCATCATACTCTCTCACACACACTATCATACTCTCTCACACACACCATCATACTCTCTCACACACACTATCATACTCTCTCACACACACCATCATACTCTCTCACACACACCATCATACTCTCTCACACACACTATCATACTCTCTCACACACACCATCATACTCTCTCACACACACTATCATACTCTCTCACACACACCATCATACTCTCTCACACACACCATCATACTCTCTCACACACACTATCATACTCTCTCACACACACCATCATACTCTCTCACACACACTATCATACTCTCTCACACACACCATCATACTCTCTCACACACACTATCATACTCTCTCACACACACCATCATACTCTCTCACACACACTATCATACTCTCTCACACACACTATCATACTCTCTCACACACCATCATACTCTCTCACACACACTATCATACTCTCTCACACACACCATCATACTCTCTCACACACACTATCATACTCTCACACACACCATCATACTCTCTCACACACACTATCATACTCTCTCACACACACCATCATACTCTCTCACACACACTATCATACTCTCTCACACACACCATCATACTCTCTCACACACACTATCATACTCTCTCACACACACCATCATACTCTCTCACACACACTATCATACTCTCTCACACACACCATCATACTCTCTCACACACACCATCATACTCTCTCACACACACTATCATACTCTCTCACACACACCATCATACTCTCTCACACACACTATCATACTCTCTCACACACACCATCATACTCTCTCACACACACTATCATACTCTCTCACACACACCATCATACTCTCTCACACACACCATCATACTCTCTCACACACACCATCATACTCTCTCACACACACCATCATAATCTCTCACACACACTATCATACTCTCTCACACACACCATCATACTCTCTCACACACACTATCATACTCTCTCACACACACCATCATACTCTCTCACACACACTATCATACTCTCTCACACACACCATCATACTCTCTCACACACACACTATCATACTCTCTCACACACACCATCATACTCTCTCACACACACCATCATACTCTCTCACACACACCATCATACTCTCTCACACACCATCAAGGTGTTAAAAGGAGGCCAGGAAGGAGGACAGGAAGTCAGATTGGCTTACAGCTGTAAGAACAGAGCCTGCACATAAATTGATCTACAAAAAACATTTAAATCTGGCAGCAGACCTTTTAACAATGACTACACTTTTGTTGAGCTTTGTTGAACTAGCCATGATATTTCTACTTTCTACATTTTTTACAAGGTCACTTTGGTTTGTGGAAATAAATGGTAATGAGGAGGACATGTTTTACTATTTTTGTCCATCACAATGAGATGCATTTAGAACATTGAAAGGAAAACTGACAGCATGGGACATACCAGCATGATTCTGGAAATATTATTTTGTGAGCTTAATGGATAAACACTGACAACTTTTTACTTTCTTTTAATTAGCCCGCAGTTAGAAGGAGGTGACAGTCAATGAAGTTTGGGTGCACTGGAGGCACATTATGCATGTTTTTGTTCCCTAAAAAATTTATAGGAAAACTCAAGATCAGTAGAAATTAGACATAGGGATATATTTTCTCCAAGAGTACCTCCAACAATCAGAACTGGTCATCCTACATAAACAAATTACCTTCGGTTTGTCTCTTGAAATTCGTTGCTAAAGAATAGCTGTATGCTTTGGAATCATCAGGAGGAAATTATACAGGCACAAATAGCAACTTCAAATTGGTTAACTGACGTGTGTGTGTGTGTGTGAGAGAGAGCATACAGCAATGTCTGCGACTTTGGCTGACATTGTTAATAAGATTCTTCAAATCACCCCAAATGCAGATGAAAGGTACGTGCTAGGAGGACAACAGTCTTGCAACATCAGAAAACAGCGCTGGCATGCGCTGCAGGTGCTGGACCCAAATGGACATGCCTTCCATCACGGGTGTGCAACTGGCCAAAGAATTTACAATGTTCAAATTCCAAATTAGCTATGGTTATTAGAGTTATTTGTGGTAGTAATTAAAACGTCATAATGTATTTCTGATAAATGAAACAATGCAGTAATGTAAAAAAAACAAAAACAAAAAAAACGAGGACACCCCATATAATATTTAGATATTTATTATCAAGTTATGGACAGGTAAGGAAATCACTATTATACTGGTTAACAAAGATCTTGTCCCAAGCAAACAAATGTTTCTTATTTATTGTTGCATGCAGAAACCAAATATTTCAGAACAGTCTCAACAGCAAATAATCTGTCACTCAGGTGGATTAAGGTATCCTTAGTCCTTGTAGTCATACAATGACTGGTGTGGTACTTCTGTGGTCACTAGATGCTGTTGTCGTGTCAACCTCCACACCACTGTCCTCTAAATCTGTGGTGACAAACAAAACAAACAAAACAAACACACACACACAATGCATTTAGAAAATGTTGGGGGTTAGCCTATTGCCAAACCATGAAATCTAAATGCTACAAATTACTTATTATTATTAATAATATGCAATATAAACATACTGCTTACATTATTTTTAAATAACTTACCGTAAATGTGTCATTGTCTAATGTACACTGCCTTTGATGTAAATGTATTGTCAATCATGAAGCCATTTAGTTTCTGGCCCTCGTGCAACTTTGGTGAAACCAGTTTGTTTCCTCATGCCATCAAAAGTTCAATACTGAAATCACAAAAATTGAATTTAGTTTCAAAACCAGTCTATAGCAATTCACCCAATACAATCAAATATTTAGAGAACAGTTACTCAAGAGAGCTTGGTCTCAATCTATAATGAATTACATTTTCTGTAATAAAAGAAAGATAACAAACTTTAATAGTACAAGTGACCAGGGGCGGATCTAGAAAAATATTTATGGGGTGGCGAGAGGGGGGCAGGGATTTTTGAGGGGTGGCAACATATGGCAAATATATACGTATTTATACTGAATTTAATCACAGTTATCACAGTTGAGATGAGAAATAGTATGTACACACTACAAAAGGGCACGGGCTGCCATTTACAAACTCATACAGACAAACTTAATCTCATGCAATCAATGTCTTGCATTTAAGGTTTCATGTGAAACAGTTCATATTAGGAATAAGTGACCATACAATGTAATCTCATTAATAGGAGATAAAAGTATGGTAACACTACTGTAGGTGGGGCATTATCAAAGGAAAGGCATTAAGGTAAGACACAGGTGATGAGTGGCAGATGTATGAGAGGGAAAGCAAATAGTTTTTGACTGTGTCAGAGTGGCAGCGTTGCAAATTGGCCATAACTTTTCTTTTAATTTGTTGCTGCCAACTGGGGTGGCAGCAGGGGTGGCAAGGCTTTCTTTTAGGGTGGCATTTGCCACCCTATGCCACCCCGGTAGATCCGCCCATGCAAGTGACTAAGTTAGAATGAGCACTGAGACAGATTTTGAAATGTTAGACTGTAAGTCTGTAGCTTTCCATGTGCAGCAGCTTGTTTATGATTGTGTATATAAAATGAATCTATATTTTATTTTACTTATTAAGACCTACATAGGGAAGAGTCCAAAAGTTCCATGTAATTCGACTCGAATGTAGTGACACATTAATGTGGAGCAACTATAGCCATTAAAACGATAAAGTAATTTTATTTATTGTTCTTTAAGAAAGCTTCCAAAACAAAGTTTCTTATAAATTTGCTATATGAGAACTCACTTACTTAGTTTGGCATTACTAGAACGTTTAAAACGTGTAATTTGCAGACGGTCCCTTACAAAGACGAATATTTATAAAATATCCCAATCTAAACCCGACTCTATCAGAAGCTAAATGAAGAGGTGAATGATGTAGTGAACTCACCTGTCCCCTGACTCTGGAGCCTCTGCTCTCTGTGGTTGAGGCTGATATGGAGGTCAGCACCTGGCTGATGGTTCGGATATAAAGCTTCACCGCATCTCTTCCTCCGCGACCGCGTTTAGACTCCTGTCGGGCTGTCGGGTTTAAATCCACATTTCTGACATGGATGTGGCAGCGGTGGAAAAGTTTAAAATGTTGTTAACAGGCCGATGCTCCATTGATTCTCTCTCGGTCCACTATCCTCTCCTATCAGTAATAATGAGGAAGGCGGGACATGTCTGTGAAATCCCGCGTCTTCCACCAATCAGGTACTGAGAATTTAATATTACTTCCGTTTCAATCAAACTCGTTTCCGTATCAATCAAACTCTCTCACACACACTATCATACTCTCACACACACACCATCAAACTCTCTCACACACACTATCATACTCTCACACACACACCATCAAACTCTCTCACACATACAACTATTCTTATTCACATGCACTATCATTCTGTCTTACATTCACTATCATTCTGTTCCATAAACATGATTATTTGCATTCACATACACTATTTATTACGCTTACATATAATAATATTCTCTTACACATACAGTAGATCTTTGTTTTACATACAGTGTTAACGTCCCTTACACAGACTACCAAACTTACATACATATACTAATATTCTCTTTTACACAGATTATCATGAAAGCACATAATGCATGTTTAAGTAGCTATAGTTATATGTGCAAGAGAGAATAGTGCTGTGTGTATGAGAGTATAATAGTAAATAAAAGAAAGTGTGATTATAGTTGTAAGAGGGTATAGTAGTATATGTGAAAGAGTATAGTAAACCATGTATGAGAGTATGATGGTGTGTGTGTGTGAGAGTATGATGGTGTGTGTGAGAGAGTATGATGGTGTGTGTGTGAGAGTATGATGGTGTGTGTGTGAGAGTATGATGGTGTGTGTGAGAGAGTATGATGGTGTGTGTGTGAGAGTATGATGGTGTGTGTGAGAGAGTATGATGGTGTGTGTGAGAGAGTATGATGGTGTGTGTGAGAGAGTATGATGGTGTGTGTGTGAGAGTATGATGGTGTGTGTGAGAGAGTATGATGGTGTGTGTGTGAGAGTATGATGGTGTGTGTGAGAGAATTCAACTTAGAATTATGGCCTACACGGCCTCTCATACCATCCACAGTGAGTACACACACACACACACACACACACTAACATACACACACACACACACACACACACACTAACATACACACACACACACACACACACACACACACACTAACATACACACACACACACACACACACACACACTAACATACACACACACACACCCTAACATACACACACACACACACACACACACACACACACACACACATATATATATACTCTACAAACTCCATCCACAGTGAGTACACACACACACACACACACACACTAACATACACACACACACACACACACACACACACACTAACATACACACACACACACACTAACATACACACACACACACACACACTAACATACACACACACACACACACACACACACACACTAACATACACACACATACACACTAACATACACACACACACACACACACACACACACACACACATATATACTCTACAAACTCCATCCACAGTGAGTTTAATATTCACACTTGACTGAGAGGCGCTTCATTATTGATTGGATGGTTTTGATATTTTGACATTAATCATCTAATAATGGACACAGATGCTCTGAATGTGGGATGAAGAATCACTAGAGCTTTGTAGAATAAATCTTTGTGGGTCACTTGACATCCAGGACTAGAGCTAAAAACACTGGACTAACTGACGACTCAAACTCATGAGTTCGAATCTCAGCTCCTCTACCAGCAGTATTTTCCTCAGAACTGCTGCAACACTGCCGCCACCTGCTGGCTGATTGCTGGTACTGCACAGAGACGAGGATCATCGTATTGTGCTATAAAGAATCATCAGTAACTCTGTGCTGCAGTTTCTCTGCTTCATGTTTGGTGTTAAAGGATCGTGATTATTTAAATCTGTTCAGTATCAGATCATCAGACTGAGATAAACACTACAGTGCAGCTGGTGGGAGATCATTTCCTTATAAAGCTCCACAACCTGAATAATCCTCCTGCCTCTGTCCAGGACTCAGACACATCTCAGTGTTCATGCTCATTATGGCCATTACTCACAACTACTCCATGATCATTCCTCTGCTAACCTGAGAAATGTGTGAGTTATAAGTGAGATAACTGAGATAACTGAGATAAGTTAGCTCTGTTAGCATTGTTAGCTATGTTAACACTGTTAGCACTGTTAGCTCTTTTAAAACTGTTATTACTGTTAGCACTGTTAGCACTGTTAGCTATGTTAGCACTGTGAGCTATGTTAGCACTGTTAGCTCTGTGCTTATGACTGATTCAGATCTGATTGTGATCACGTCTTTCTCCCCCTCTGCAGCTTCTCCAGGATCCTGAAGGAGACGGTGAAGGAACTCGCCCCCAAGTGTGACGTGGATTTTATTTTATCTGAGGACGGCAGCGGTAAAGGAGCGGCGCTAATCACGGCTGTGGCGCGTCAGTACTGTAAAGGGGCGTAAAGACGCTTCAATCAAGGACTCACTCCATCAAGATTTACGACAGGATGTAGTAAAACTGATTTCATCACCTGACACGATGAAGCTAAAAATATTATTTTATTCAGTTCAGTTTTTATTTATGAGTGAATATTAAATATAAATGAGGGTTTTTACACGTTTATGGACGCGAGTGCTGCGTTTGGACCTGATAACGTCCTGATGTTTGATTCAGGAGAACCTGGAGAACAGATCACACCGTGTGTTCTGACCCTGAACACAGGAACCGACTGATATGATTCATATTTATTTATTATTTTTTAAATTTCCCTCCTAATCTAGTCAGACCCGATTCCCAGATGATATTTCTCCTCTACTGCTGCAGACCTCCACCTCCCTCCGACACGTGTGCAGCACTGACCGCTTCTTTTCACCTGCACCAGGCGGGTTCATTAATAGCGCTTTTCCACCAAAAGAACTCTGGTTCTGGTTCCTGAACCGGTTCTGTTCAGGTGTTTTGTAGAGAACCGGACGCGTTTTCACCAGTTTTTAGAAACCAAGCATACGTCATCAACGGTGGGCGTTACATAGCGACAGTAAAGAGTAACATGGTGGTGGAGCGTGTAGTATAACTGTGGGGATTTGTGCTGATGTTACAGATGTTTGCTTATATGTAAAAAGCATGGATCAGCTGTTGGTGATAAGAAGACGTGACGTGTTTGTCTCAGTTATTTTCTTTAGTTCATTGACATGAGAAGCACTTGTGAGCGCACCCAAACCTCGACACTGTGACACGCCCACATGTGACGTCACGGTTCACGCTGATGAACCCAGTACTCTGTGGTGCCAGATTAGAACGCTGGTTCTCTGTCTGGAACCTTTTTTTTCAGTGGAAACAAAATCAAAGTTCTTGAACCAGAACGGAGCCGGAGCCGCGTCGGTGGAAAAGGGGTAACAGAGATCCGTATCATGCACAGAGAGTCTCAGTGCAGCACCTTTCACCTCAGTAATGAGGAATCCCTCAGACAAGCTGAATTTATATAAAACCTCTCATAATAATAATAATAATAATAATGCATTTATTAAAGCAATAAAAGAATTAGTTTGCAGTATGATGAGGTGATTATTTGTATGTGGATCTGAAGGAATTAAAACATGATGCTGATGCTGAATGTCTCTGTACTGGTTCCTGTTTGAGTTTATTACTGGATGACCCACTGGCTGATCCCCCGGTGTAAGCCCTCCTCCTCCTCCTCTAACTCTTTGTGTGGTATGACTGACCGGGTTTGCATGACCAGGCAGAGTGAATAGGTTGGATCTAGGTACAATGGAACGTTACAGATTTAGACCAGCGAGGCGCTCGGCTCCATCTCAGCAACGAGGACACCAGTGTGAGAACAAACCCAGTCTGGATGTAATGATGCAGAATATTTTCAGTAGGTGATTTTAGTTTAGTGGTTCTGGTTAGTGATGGGAGTTTTCTTAAAGTGCGTCGTTCACCCAAAGACACGCAAATATGGACATTTCAGAAGCTCCAACACACTGATGTAAGTTAACAATGATTAACAAAGTAAAGCTGCAGCACCAGTGTTTTTTTTATATTATTAGCATTAACATTGTTCAGATACTGTATCTACCTACCATTTTTACCGATTACATTCGAACCACAAATAAAACGTTTCATTAAATTTGTTTGGAATTCATTGACTGCAAAACTCATGAAGACACGTCCATTATTTTTAAAAACTCACCTGCGGACAAATATTTCCTCAGATAACTTCTGTATTAGACCAGTAGAGGAGAGATTCATGGTGCTGAGGAACATGCAGCACATCTTTAACCCTTTAATCATCTCAGCAAGAACTCAACTTATCCAACTTATTATTCATGATTTTTCAGCTGTTGGCTTCAAGTTAGAAATGGTGTTTTCTTAAAATAAGAATACCAATATTTTTTAGATTAACACATGCCATTCAGTGAGTAGATATGTCCTCGAAGAATATTATTTAAATACAGCTTATTTTACCCAAATATTTTGATTTAAATTAATGGTTAAACAGATCATTAAAGAGATAAAAGTGCCAAGTTTTGTTAAACTCTCTTGAGTTTTGCTTTAAATTAATTATGCCAAAATTATTTTTTTGTTATTGAAATATACTACCCAAATAAAAAATGGGACATTATAGAAAATGCAAATAAAATAGATGCGGTGTTTCTTACATTTACATCGACTCACATTCTAAAAACATTGGAACAGGAACATTTAGGGCTAGTAATAAGTTAAAAAAACACACTGCTGGTAGCTCAGTGGTTAAGATGCTGGACTAGTAATTGTAAGGTTGTCGGTTTAAGCCTCACCACCACCACTGTTGGGCCCCTGAGCAAGGCCCTTAACCCTCAATTGCTCAAACTGTATTCAGTCATAATTGTAAGTCTGCTAGATGCTGAAAATGTAAATGATAATCGAGGGTTTGAATCCCGGGCTGGACTCACAAACACTGAAGGTGCATGGCGTTACGTGAACTTAGCCATTGGGGATTACACACATCAGTGCACCCTTAGTGCAGGTCCCAAGCCCAGATACATAGGTGGGCTGCACCAGAAAGGGCATCTGGGGTAAAACTGGACCATCCATTCATAAAGGTTCTCATATTTAGAAAACAGAAATGAGTGAAACCTGCTGCACAACTGGTTCAGACATGAGCACACGTAACACCAGCATGAGTCTGCATGATGATGTAAATAAAATCATCATTTATATTTAGTTTTACCGTTAAATGACCGGTTAACTCATCTCACACACCTACTTGTATCCAGATGAAAATGTCTCTTGTTCCACCACTGTTGATCGTGAGAGGAAGCTTTTGTCCTCTCTACCAGGTCTCCATGATCTCAGAATTCATCTATCAGCTGTTCCTCTTTCAGGCTGCTGCCAACTTAGAATATTTTGAGTGCTTTGTTTTTAATCAACAATACCAGCTTTGATTCAGGAAGTTTTACTGGTGCATTCTGCAGACGATAAGCTGCTCCACAGTTTCAACAGAACTACTGTCATGCTCCATTCCCTAAATATTACAAGGTAAACTGGCTCTCCTGACTCTGCTCTTGGTTACCTGTTGGACTGATAATCATGGACAGCGATGAGGAGACTAAAATATTCCTGAATGTAGGTATAAAACTGCACGTCTGTCTTTGCTGCTTATTAAACTTAGTTTGAAGACTTGGTTTAAGCCTGGTTAGCACAGCAAGTAGAAGTTCTGTAGGAGGATCAGGCTAAACTTTAAGACTTCACTGATATAAGATAAATGCAGTGATAGATAAAGATCATAATAATTCAGTTATTAATATTTATAGATATTACAATACAATACAATACACAATCTAATAAAATGTACAGTATTTATAAATGTATACATTCAGAAAGAATGGGACAGGATGGAAAATGCAAATAAAAATGCTTGTTGGACGTCAAATTCCAGAACCATGGGCATTCATATGGAGTGATCCATTCTCCTTTACATCTCAAATCCAATATCTAATCTACAGGTCCAACCTTTCATTAAAGTGCATTTATTTAGAGGGAAATAAACAAAACCATGTGTGCCATAATTATTAATACTACTAGACATCCTTAAAGACAAACATGTGTATATACAGTGTATCACAAAAGTGAGTACACCCCTCACATTTCTGCAGATATTTAAGTATATCTTTTCATGGGACAACACTGACAAAATGACACTTTGACACAATGAAAAGTAGTCTGTGTGCAGCTTATATAACAGTGTAAATGTATTCTTCCCTCAAAATAACTCAATATACAGCCATTAATGTCTAAACCACCGGCAACAAAAGTGAGTACACCCCTTAGTGAAAGTTCCTGAAGTGTCAATATTTTGTGTGGCCACCATTATTTTCCAGAACTGCCTTAACTCTCCTGGGCATGGAGTTTACCAGAGCTTCACAGGTTGCCACTGGAATGCTTTTCCACTCCTCCATGACGACATCGAGATATTCGAGACTTTTCGCTCCTCCACCTTCCGCTTGAGGATGCCCCAAAGATGTTCTATTGGGTTTAGGTCTGGAGACATGCTTGGCCAGTCCATCACCTTTACCCTCAGCCTCTTCAATAAAGCAGTGGTCGTCTTAGAGGTGTGTTTGGGGTCATTATCATGCTGGAACACTGCCCTGCGACCCAGTTTCCGGAGGGAGGGGATCATGCTCTGCTTCAGTATTTCACAGTACATATTGGAGTTCATGTGTCCCTCAATGAAATGTAACTCCCCAACACCTGCTGCACTCATGCAGCCCCAGACCATGGCATTCCCACCACCATGCTTGACTGTAGGCATGACGCACTTATCTTTGTACTCCTCACCTGATTGCCGCCACACATGCTTGAGACCATCTGAACCAAACAAATTAATCTTGGTCTCATCAGACCATAGGACATGGTTCCAGTAATCCATGTCCTTTGTTGACATGTCTTCAGCAAACTGTTTGCAGGCTTTCTTGTGTAGAGACTTCAGAAGAGGCTTCCTTCTGGGGTGACAGCCATGCAGACCAATTTGATGTAGTGTGCGGCGTATGGTCTGAGCACTGACAGGCTGACCCCCCACCTTTTCAATCTCTGCAGCAATGCTGACAGCACTCCTGCACCTATCTTTCAAAGACAGCAGTTGGATGTGACGCTGAGCACGTGCACTCAGCTTCTTTGGACGACCAACGCGAGGTCTGTTCTGAGTGGACCCTGCTCTTTTAAAACGCTGGATGATCTTGGCCACTGTGCTGCAGCTCAGTTTCAGGGTGTTGGCAATCTTCTTGTAGCCTTGGCCATCTTCATGTAGCGCAACAATTCGTCTTTTAAGATCCTCAGAGAGTTCTTTGCCATGAGGTGCCATGTTGGAACTTTCAGTGACCAGTATGAGAGAGTGTGAGAGCTGTACTACTAAATTGAACACACCTGCTCCCTATGCACACCTGAGACCTAGTAACACTAACAAATCACATGACATTTTGGAGGGAAAATGACAAGCAGTGCTCAATTTGGACATTTAGGGGTGTAGTCTCTTAGGGGTGTACTCACTTTTGTTGCCGGTGGTTTAGACATTAATGCCTGTATATTGAGTTATTTTGAGGGAAGAGTAAATTTACACTGTTATATAAGCTGCACACAGACTACTTTTCATTGTGTCAAAGTGTCATTTTGTCAGTGTTGTCCCATGAAAAGATATACTTAAATATCTGCAGAAATGTGAGGGGTGTACTCACTTTTGTGATACACTGTAACTACTCTGATTTATAATGCCAGTTGGATATTATGATCAGTGTTGTCACTCTCCATTTTAAGAATTCCCAAGATCTTGCCACAAAAAATCCCAAGTAACTGATTTATAAAACGTATTTTTGTTTTATTTACAAAAACAAAAATCCCGAGTTAACTGACAAAGAAAAAGTGGGATCATTATCAGTATTAAAATATATATATATAGGCCGCTCAGGTGGTGCAGCTGTAAAAACACACGCTACAACACCAGAGCTGGGATCTTGAATACATCGTATCGAATTCTAGCACGAAGTATCGAAGGCTGAGCGGCCACACGAACAACGATTGGCCTGTTGTTCAGATATGGGCGGGACTAAGCCGGATGGGGTCTCTCTCTCATGACTTGTGCAATTACGACCTCTGCTGGCTGATTGATGGCGCCTGAACAGAGACGGGAAAAGAGTGCTGTCAGGGTGTGTCTCTCCGTACACAACGCTGAGCTGCACTGCACTCGTCAAAGTGTAGGTGATAAGATGCATACGGCTGCTGCCCACGTATTGGTGGGGAGGAAGCATGACGCAATGGGGCAATTGGAGGCGCTAAAAGGGATGCCATGAGAAAATCAGATTTTAAACTGTTCACACTATGACGATTGAGGCAGATTTATTCCTGCAGTGTGTCACAACAATTACCAAACAACTGAAGTAAATTGCACAGATGACAGAAGTGAATGTACAGTAGGTGTAGAAATGACCAGCAACAACCACAGGTTATTATTTATTATTTATTTATGACTGTAGACCATAAAATTGCAGATTTTTATTGCTTGTGTGGAAATGAAAAATCCCAAAATTACTTGGCAAAATCCTCAAATCCCAAGATCCCAAGGAGTGGCAGCACTGATTATGATGTTCTGGACCTTTGCTGGAGGAAATTTCCTCTAACCGGACCTTATTGAATTGAAATCAAATACCCCTACCCTTTACTTTTGTGACCAGGGGAGTCATAGGTGCAGATAATTAAATGTCATGAGGTAGAAAAGAGAATCAGTGTTGGAGCTGAAGGAAGCTGATACGCTCTTCTTTAGGAGGATCAGGTGAACCTGCCAGTTCAGCAGAGGAAGATAAAAATAGAAGATCTTGGTGCAGAAACCCGAGTCTGATCCTCCTGATGACTTTGATGCCATCAGGAATCGATTCCTGGAGAATGGGGGAAAACAATGCATTTAGGATTAAGCTTCATAAATACACTGTGTGGTGTGTAAATGGTTTGGGAAACATCAAAATCATTGAATGAAGGTGTTCCATTCAGTCCCATTGTATACAATTGTATACAGGTGTATAAAATCAGGCACAGAAACATGCAGTCTACTTTTATAATCATTTGTGAAAGAACGGGTCATTCTAAAGAGCGCACTGTTTTCCAGGTCAGTCCGAAACTTCTACCCTCCTAGATATTCCACCATCAACTGTGAGCGGTATTATTTAAACGTGGACGTGGCAGACCACATAAAGATAAAGAGTGCTGGTGCGAATGGTGCATGAAAGTCACCAACACTTACGTAGCTACGTAGTTCCAAACTACCTCTGGCATTAACATCAGCACTAAAACTGTGCACTGGAAGCTTCGTCGCAGCTGTAGGCAAGCCTTCAAGCACAGAGCGGGTGGAGTGGTGTAAAGCACACCAACACTGGACTCTGGAGTAGTGGATGCGTGTTCTGTGGAGTGACCGATCACGCTTCTACATCTGGAAGTCTGATGGACGAGTCTGGGCTTGGCAAACATCAGGAGGACGTTACCTGCCCGGCTGCATTGTGCCAACTTTAATGTTTGGTGGAGGAGGGATAATGCCATGCTTCATTGGTGCTATTGACCGGTTGGGCGTCATTATTGGCTGGTGTCTAGCAATTGGGAGCTTGGATAAAATAAGGAAGGCTGCACGGGAACACAGTAACTACAGAGTTCCAAACCTCCTCTGGCATTAACATCAGCACGAAAACTGTGCACCCGGAAGCTTCGTTGCAGCTGTATGCAAGACTTACATCACCAAACACTATGCCAAGCGTTTGGTGGAGTGGTGTAAAGCACTTTGCCACTGGACTATGGAGCTGTTGAAACATGTTCTATGGTGTGACCAATCACGCTTCTCCATCTGGAAGTCTGATGGTTGAGTCTGGGTTTGGCAAATGTTACCTGCCTGACTGCATAGTGCCAACTGTAAAGTTTGGTGGAGGGTGGGATAATGCTATTGGGTTATTTTTTAGCGATGCTATTGGCCAGTCGGGCGTCATTATTGGCTGGTGTTTGAGCGGAACAGGAAGGGCAGATCTGGTATTAGTCTTGTGCCAGCATTGGTACAGTGACAGTGGTAGCCTAGTTAGTAACGCTGTAATTTACTAACTGGAAGGTTGTGGGTTTGGATCCTGGTTCTGCCATGCAGCCACTGTTGGGTCCCTTAACCTTCTTGGCTCCAGGGGCGCCATACAATGCCAGACACTGCGCCCTGGATTTCATTGTGCTGCACACGTGTAGATGTTTATACCATTCCAATTTAATAATATATCTAATAATATAATAGATAGACATTGGTACAAATCATTGAAATTCCAAGTCTGTCATGGCACACACGTCCCTTTCAAGTGTCTGTACACTTTAGACTGTAGGTACCCTTTATATAAGCTCTCAGGCTCAGAGCTTTAAACCGTCGGGTACTTTTTAGGAAGGTCAGCCTTTCAGGAGCCTCACACTTCTGTCCCAGAGCTAAAGCCGTCTCCACGCTGTCCGCCAGTGAGCTTAACAACACGGCGCTGTCATGACTCACGGTCCATTCACGGTGCGTTTACAGCACGTACAAGCATCACCCAGCTGAGAATAAAGACCACGCTCCGGGGCTTCATTATACACAATTAACTGGGGCACGTGGACAATGTCGCTTCACACCACTAAAATCATGGCGGTTAAATGTCATCAACAAAGCTTCTGGTTTTATCCTTGTGATTGTTGAGCTGAAATACAGGACATATCACACCAGTTCATAACAGGAACAACATTTCCCGTAAAGCAGGGGCGGCACGGTGGCTCGGTGGGTAGCACTGTCACCTCACAGCAAGAAGGTCCTAATTAAAAATCAATAAAAGCTGCACTTTAGCTTCACTTCTTTATTGTTTTCTTACGTTTCTTAATCGTGGAGATGCTCGATCTTGGAGTACCGTATTCCGTTCAGTACCGGCGCATTCACATGAAAAGCAGCAAAATCGTGTTTGCACCGGCTGTGCCGTTATTTCCTATGTAGTGTTGGTGGTGCACAAAACTTACCGTGACTTATTGTAGTAAAACAGCGAGTGAGGAATTTCATTAGAGGAGGAACTTATGAGCAGTAATAATGAAGAGAAGATAAGATAACACTTTATTGATCCTGAAGGAAATTGCAGAAGAGAAGTTTAGAGAAGTTTAGTGCTCCTGTCTCCTTCTTTTAATACATCACGATAAGCGTTTTAGACTCTGGGAGAAGCTGATTCTCACAATTTCTCAGAAGCTGGAGCTGTAACACAAGTTTAAAAGTGAAACAGGGAGGAAAATCCAGATAAACACAGATACACGTGGAGCAGTAACACTGGATCTGACGCTTATTCCACACGAATGCAGATTCGTCTCTTTGATGATGTTTTACTGCACCGCTCAAGCCGAGCGCTGAACAAAGCGGCGGTCACACACATGTCGAGTTTAAGGGTACACATTTCTTGAAGAAGTTCGGTGAGTTTCAAAGATTTCGAGTTAAGGGGACGTCGAGTTACAAGGTACAACTGTATTTAGTTTCTGTTATTAAGAAAGAGCACAATAACAAATGTTTTAGTGTTAATTTGTACTCATTTCTTATCCATGTCAGAGTAATGAAACCCACCTTAGTGTTAAATCACTTCAAGTATTTGGTGTTGACTGGCATGCAGAGCGGTACAGCTGTCCCCTCTTAGTTCTGTGTGCCCCAGTACAACAAGTAGTTTAGAAACCTCCACTGCACCAATCGCTCATCCGTCTTCCCGTTATCCTCTCATCAGATCCGACCCGAGTCTTCCTCTCGCCTTATAATCCGGACCGGTTCTTTGCCTGATCACTGTACTGTCACTTCTGTCCGTCCTGGCGTCTCGGTTGTCAGTCCTCAGACGATCTGATCTAGGTTTATATACAGCAGAAGAACGGATGAGATGATGTATAAACAGATAAACAGGAAGCTGGTGTTGAGACATGACAGGAGGCGTTCGTGCGTGAAACTCTGAGTGTGTGGGAAAAACAAGAAACAGGAACTGGTGAGCCTGTAGATACACTAAATGGCCAAAAGTGTTTGGACACCTGACCAGGAGCTTGTTGGACATTAAAAACACACATTATTAAAATAGACTGACCTGTGTGATCTTTTCAGCTGGAACAACAGCCACTTTTGAAGTATGCCTGTGGACATTTGTGCCCATTTAGTCCGAAGAGCTGCTTTGTATGATGTTGATGTTTAAGTTGGGCTGAGGTGAGGTGATTTCTTTAAACCGAGCTTTTCCTCATGTCTTTATAGAGATCATGCTGGAACAGGAAAGGGACCTTCCCTAAACTGTTGCTGCAAAGTTGGAAGCCTATAATTTCCTTTAAATAATTGATATAATTATATAACACATCTGTTACCAACTGTTGTTGCTGAAACGCATGAATTCTGGGGGTTCAAACCCCGGACTGGGGTCACAAATACAGAATTGCATTACTTGAACCTGGCCATTGAGGGGGTCACACATCAGTGCACCCTTAGTGCTGGTTCCAGGCCCTGATAAATAAGAGGAATGTGCCAGAAAGGGCATCCAGCGTAGAAACTAGGGATGCATCAATGCCATTTTTTCCCAACCGAGTACGAGTACAAGTACATGTATTTTTGTACTTGCCGATACTGATACCTATTTAGAATACCGTTTTTTTTTTAAACAAAAACACACGTGAGAAGTGACGAGAAGTTTAATGATACCACGTCCAAAAATGCACGTCAACAAGTAGCGAGTGATGAAAGTGTTTGTGCGCTGACGTGATGAAATCAAGGAGGAAAAATAAATGAATCTGAGTGGATTTGGCAACACGAGCAGCAGGGATTGTTCTGTAGTGAGTTGGAGGTTAATAAATATTTTTGCAATGTTGGTGTTTTGTTGTTATGTTTTGTAGAAAACGATCAGGTCAGAAATACTGTAAAACGTGTGTGTGCTGATGTATTCTGATATAAACTATATTATCCCCCTGTCCCACCTGTTTACACTCCTCTCCTGCGTCTCCCCTCACACCGTATCCTGCGTTCTCATTGGCTGTTTGACATGTCACCCATTCCCAGTCGCACATCTTGGATCAGATATCTGAGGTGCTAGAAAACTCCAGCGCTCGGCGAGCCGGTCGGATCGAGTTGTTGGATAGTTCACACTTAGCGATCGAGAACCGAGTTTTGATCGCCGAGCGAACGCCGAGTTGCTCCCGAGCCGGCAAATCTAGCGCCGACCAGTCGCCGAGCGAAAATCAGGGTAATCGTGTAGTGTGAACCAGGCATAACGCAGCAACGTGCACTAGGTACACGGTATCGGATGTTTAGTATCGGAGCCTCGTTTTCGAGTACGAGTTAATGAGCGCGGTATCGGGCAAATACCCGACACCAGTATCGGTACTCATGCATCTCTAGTAGAAACTATTCCAAATCAAATATCAGGTGATTGATCTGCTGTAGTGACAGTCAAGAGGAATCGTCATCAGAATGCGCTCGGGTGGTGTGGTGGTGCTATCGGCCAGCCAGGCGTCTATACAGACGTGACTGGTTATGTCAGGTGCTCAGGTGGCGCTGCGGTAAAACATGTGAGTTCGAATCTCAGTTCTGGTACTGACAGGCCTGGCGCCTACATGGACAATGATTGGCCGAGCCCCATATAAACCCTCGTCATGCAGAGAAAAAGATGCAGTCGGCTACTGCACATATTTTGGAGGGGGCGTGTGTCAGTCACGGCCCTCCTCGGTCAGGAGTGAAAGTCAGCAGCAGTGGAGTGGAAGCAAAATGCAATTGTGGAATTGAATATGACTAAAAAAAACAGATTGGCTGTGTCTGAGGGAGGTGGACTGGTAACTTGTCTGGGGTGTTTCCTGCCTTTTGCCCAATGAATCAGACCCACCATGACCCTGATCAGGATGAAGCGATGGTATAAATAAATAAATAAATGAATGAATAAATGAATGATCTGTTTGCTTCTTTTCAGGTTCATCCAAGAAAGCATCGGCTGCTCCTGGAAGTGTTTGACGAGAACCGCCTGGTGAGTGTTACAGAGTCTGAGGACTAAACTGATGGTTTAAAAGCTGAATCACACGATTAGGGCCACTGTAAATAAAAGTCGAAATAATGTGGCTCATGATTTGGTGAAGTTCACAAATAAAGAAATCCTCGATCTCCTGCACGTCAGCACCGGTTTTTATCGTAAGACGCTGAAACTGTGTTTATTTAGAAGAACGTGCTCCACCGGTGCGTCGTCGCCAGTACTTCAACCCAGTCCCCAACACCTAATGGCATGTGGACTCGTACGATAAACTAAAACCGTCCGGCAGAGATGGGCACACACAGCGACTTCAGACTCGACTCGGACTCGTTTCAAATGACTCGGACTCGACTCGTGACTCGCAAAAAATGACTTGTGGACAACAAGAGTCAGCAACATTAGT